>NC_079430.1:5541520-5546520 GCF_026213295.1 Gadus chalcogrammus | reverse complement strand
TCTTGGGAATTAGGCAAGAAAGCTCCATAATTAGATTTTGGTATTGAATCCGAGATAACGTTTGCCTCACATTTCATTTGGTCTACTGCGAGAAAGGTTTTGGAAATAATAGGATTTTCGGTTTGTGCTGCTAATATAACAATGCAAATACATTTAAATTGTAAACATAAGCATGGGTTTTTGTATCCATATATAAGATCATAATCACATCGTATTTGTTGATTATTCCACTTCCAGTACAACGCCATAAATATATTCATTGAAAACGCGACAGCTAAAGACGAGACATCCATTAAAAAAAAATTAAAATGTCATCCAGTAAAACACTGCGACAAACAAAAGATGTAAGACGGTGATGGGGTCCTTGGGGGACAATCTGTGTGATTGGGTTTGGGCCGGGCTGCTCGTAACCTGCTGGTTTGGCTTCTTCTTCTGCGTCAAGTTTATCTGAGCCTTCTCTCCGATCACAGAGGTCCAAAAAGCATATCTACTGATGGTCATCTTTTTAACGTATTAATGTCTTATCGTATCTTGTACATTCTTGCACATTAGGTTTTGAAATTAAATTGTTTCTGAGTGACAACTGATGAGTTCATTCTCATTGGCTGAGACATTCCATGACGTTTTGTGAGACTGGTTCATGTGTGTGTGTGTGTGTGTGTGTGTGTGTGTGTGTGTGTGTGTGTGTGTGTGTGTGTGTGTGTGTGAGTGATCAGCGGCTCCCGGTACGCACCAGGGTGGGCCTTCTCTAATTAAGCCCCGTTAATGAGGGGAGGGTGTAAGGGGAGGGGGAGACACACTCATTACACTGGGAACAGATGCTCCCCCGCCCAGCCCCCCAGCCACCAGCCTGCCTCAGTGCCCACCGTACAGACATATTTATGTCCATCCCTTGCTATTTCCTCTCTCCCTCTCTCTCTCTCTGTCTCTCTCTCTCTCTCTCTTTCTTCCTTGCGTGACACTGTTCTCTCCCCTTTTCTCTTCATCTATCTCTCGCTTGCCTACTCCGGCTCACCCTATCGCCAACACTCTCTCTCTCTTTCAATCTCTCTCTCTCTTTCACTCTCTCTCTTTCACTCTCTCGTTCACTCTCTCGCTCCACCTTCCTCACCCAGGCTCCCCCCACTCTTTTTTTTTCTATCTCTATTTCTCTCCGTCTTCCTTTCTTTCTCTTTTTTTATTTCCTCTTTTCAAATCCGTCTCTCCGTCTCTCTCTCCCTTTTCTCTCTCTCTCTCTCTCTCTGGTTCTCTTTCTGACCACACACCCACACACACATATAGACAAACACACGCACACACACAGACACACCCAAACACACTATCTCCCTCCCTCAAACACACACACACACACACACAAACACACAATCTCAAACACACACACACACATACACACTATTTCATTCTCTCTCACACACACCACACACATACCTCTCTCTCTCACACACACACACACAATCTCAAACACACACACACACACACATACATACACACTATTTCACTCTCTCACACACACCACACAAATACCTCTCTCACACACACACACACACACACACACACACACACACACACACACACACACACACACACACACACACACACACACACACACACACACACACACACACACACACACACACACACACACACACACACACCTAACCCGCCTACGCCGGGTTAGGGTTCATATTTTATTCTTATTTACTTTATTTTCTCTCTGACTCACATGGCCTACCCCTCCCCAGTGTTGTCTCCAGCCCTCTCTCTACGTGGTTAGAGTGCTGGTGGAGGCGAGCGAGACAGGTTCTCCTCGGCCCGCTCGCCCCGTCAGGGCTAAAGGCCTGCGGAGAGTTTAACCTGGCAGGATGTTGCAATGAGCAGATTTGGTTCTAAGATATGATATGACCAAACAGTGGACGGTTGTGGTGTACAACGTATATATACCTTTTAGACTCAGTAATCCGTGAGAAAAAATGCCCCCACCACTACCTGCTACCATGTATCTAAAAAGAATAAAGATTGCTTTGGTCTGCCAGATAATAGCGAATAGTAAATACAAACAGTTTGTTAAGACTGAGGACTACCGTCTACTGTCTGTTTTCCATTAGCCCGATGAATTGGATGCTGTGTACATAAGAACTCCTCTGTGTGTTGTTATTGCTGGTAGTTGGCTTCAATTTCCCGCCCAAACTTACCCGGACGGAAAATGAAATGGCCGTTTTCCGTCTTAAGCACTAAAATGGAAGTTAGCCTTCGGGGGAAGGCACACGGTCATATATCTGCTCTCGTACGTGGCTTAGGCTTTTAGCATTGATGCTAGCAGTAGCAATGACTCTCGCGCATCATAAATCCTCTTTGTTAGCGTCTAAGCGTTAATTTACGGCTAATGTTGCGGGCAGAGGCCAAGGCCCCTGTGCCGGCCCTCTAACTATCAATCTGATTGCCCATGGGTAATGGCCGGGATGCATATTGTCACAATTCCAATATATTATTTATTATGAGGCATTAAAAAGTGATGCAAATTAACAAACAGGGCAGAGGGCCAGAGGGCATGATGGCATTCCCACCGGCTCGTATTTCTCCGTGCGCTCGTCAAGGTGACAGCATGGCCGAGAGAGGTGGATAACGTTTAGCCTTCAGGCTTTCCCTCTCACACTGTTTGTGCTGTGCCTTTCTCATGAATATTTCAACATTTCAATTATACAAATACATTTAACCTCACTGCAATGCCTGAAACCTCAATGGCGCGCTTCAGAGAGAATCATGACTCGTAATGGCTTTATAGCTCCACAATACTCCATAGGGCCGTAAACATACATTAAAGGGGTATAAATATATGGATATATATATTATACATTTAACCGTACCATTACTGTACACCGATGGCTGAAACATCAACATGAGAGGCTAAAACAATACCCATACACAAAATGTCCGCTCACAATTTCGGCATTCTCTCACTTCAAGCTAAAATAAGGTTTTAGAGCCAAATATACAAAATAATAAATCAACAAACAACACAAAAGGCAGAAAACAATACTCCGCCTCCACCACAAAGACTTCAAACAAACAACTCAGCGGCGTGAAGCCCAGGGAGAATGTGAAAAGAGATTTTACATCAACAACGCAGCAAAACTAGGCTTTTCCCGCCGCTCACAGTTTTTGGTGAAGGGATGATGCAAATGGTTTATCAAACACACACAGAGCTTGGGTTTTGGGGAGGTAGCGTACAAAGAGCGATCGGAGACCACACAACAGAAGCGATGCTCTGCGCTCTTATTGTGAAGCCCCTCTGAGCGACCTGGTACCTCTCCTCTCCTCCCCCCCCCCCCCCCCCCCCCCTCCTCCCAAACCGTTTGGAGCAGTGGTGGCAGGTTGGCAACGGATAAACAGAGATGTTTTGTCGCTGTTTGTGGAGACGAGTGAGCAGCTGCGTCCTTGTTAGCCTCTCTCCCTCTGTGTCAAATCGCAGATCAGAACCGCAGTGAGACGTGTAGCGCATCTGTTTACAGCAAAAAAAATAATAATACCGCTCAAAATGAATCCGTCGATAAAATCATGAGACATGAGAAAACGTCTCTGGACCTCGTTGCCTATCCGCCTCTTTCTTGCTCGCTGTCTATCACGTACATGTATCCCGCGGCCCCTCTCAATTTAGATTTACACAGAGTTATATCTGTAGATACATGACTCTCATGCTCTTTCTGATTCAACCGAACTATGGCTCTCTTAGTCTCTGCTATTCTCTCTCTCTCTCTCTCTCCGTCTCCTGACTATCTCTCTCTCTCTCTCTCTCTCTCTCTCTCTCTCTCTCTCTCTCTCTCTCTCTCTCTCTCTCTCTCTCTCTCTCTCTCTCTCTCTCTCTCTCTCTCTCTCTCTCTCTCTCTCTCTCTCTCTCTCTTCCATTGGTTCCAGCCAGTGGGAGAAACAGACACAGTGTGCTACTGTACTCCAGCAGTGAGTTTGTATGTGTTGGTGTGTGTGTATGCGTGTTTGTGTGGAAACTTGTTAGTATTTGTGTGTGTCTGTGTGTGTTTGGTGTCTGTGATTGGTGTATGTTTGTGTTTCTGTGTGTGTGTGTGTGTGTAATCCCTCCTTCTACACAGCAGAACTACTGTGATTCATGCAGTATAAAAACCCAGTTGTGATGACAAATTCAAAGGATGCAAAGGTACGGTAGGTACGAAATGAAATATGAATACATAAGTCACAAGGTGCATATCCATGCACTTCTGCTAGTATTTAAAGTAACATGAGAAGCCCAGCCGCTTTGAAAGGCTGCAGTGAAACAGGGGACCGTAGCTACGACATGAGCTGTGCATCAGGGGACCACGAGTAGAAGTAGTAGCATGATTGTGTATCAGGGGGATTATGGGTATTATCTCCTATAAAATCGGTCCTCCAGACGAACACCGCCTCCTCCTAACCCTTAAATATGGATATGTAAGAAAAAGAAAAATGAGAGACTTGAGTGACGGAGCGAGAGACCACAAAGGAGAAAAGAAGAATAGGGGGTGATGCCAGACGTCTCAAAGAAATAAAACTCAACCCTGCTCGGGTGGAGCGGAGCCGGGCTGACGGTGACAAAGAGAGACAGCTGCCGTTTCTATGGTGATCCGCAGAGTTCCGTCACCGATTGGACGGTTGTCTCGGTGACACATTGGAAGGATGGGGGTGCCTCATCCCGGCACCTTGCTCTCTGGAGTATGAGACACCTTGCCCCTGGGTCAGGGTAGGATGGTGGGGGGAGGGGGAGTGAGGTGGAGGGGGTGTGAGGTTGAGGGGGGAGGGGGTGTGAGGTTGAGGGTGGAGAGGCTGGGTGAGGTGGAGAGGCTGGGTGAGGTGGAGAGGCTGGGTGAGGTGGAGGCTGGAGGATGTGTGAGGTGGAGAGGGGAGTGGAGAGGGTGGGTGAGGTGGAGAGGGGAGTGGAGAGGGTGGGTGAGGTGGAGAGGCTGGGTGAGGTGGAGAGGCTGGGTGAGGTGGAGGCTGGAGGATGTGTGAGG
>NC_079430.1:5469020-5539020 GCF_026213295.1 Gadus chalcogrammus | reverse complement strand
CAGCCCGTAAGACCATCCCCACACCGCATCACCCCCCCCCACCCCCACCAGTCTAATGAAGGACTCAGTGTGCCATAACTGATGGTTGGTGTAATTGACATGGCATAACTAATCGTACATATTCCGCAGAGGGCGATGAATGCACCCCCGAAGAATAGCTAAAGACGAAGTGGGAAAGTCACAAAGTGTGTGGGGGAGGTGGGGGGGGAGAGAGATAAAAGCAAGAAAGAAAGAAAAAAAAGGTGACCTGAGGCTGGGCCTAATGTACATAGAGAGAGAGAGAGAGACGCCCGTTGCCCGGGAGAGGAGGACTAATCCGCTAAGGAGGAGAGGACGACAAATTGAAAATAATTGCGGTGATTATGGCAACAGCTGTAGTGTTAGTAGATCACACTGTGACAAGGGCACCGCTCTGCAGCCATCCCGTCGCCAACGGGGAAACGTCCACAGGTGGGGCTGCGGTGTCGTCCTTCGCGTCGCGCTCCTTCACAACAGTGCACCTGGGTCTAGAGGAGAGTGTGGGCAGACACTGTTTACTGCTTAGTCTTTTAGCGCTCTGGAAGAAAAGCCAAAGGGGATGCCGATAGAGGTTAATAAGGAGTTAGCCTCGATTTCGAGTCTCTCTCTTGAGGGAGACTTTCGTTGTACAACAGAGCCTGGGGGAAGATGGTAACAATTTAGGCGGGCCAATCGGGGGTAGCGGCGGGACGGGGGGTAAGGTGCTTGAGCTGTGATTGAGGGGATAGTTCGAAGGGCGGAACGGGAAGTTTGATGGACCAATGGTTGGCTGCTTACATGGATCTGATGGCATATAGAATTGAGGGAGCTAGACAGGTTAAAGCAAACCATTGGGACGGAAGGAGCAGGTCAGACAGATAAGTATAGGGGCTGAGGTGATTGACTACTCGATGAAAGATTCTGTGTTTGAACCCCAATGTTTGAAACTTACAGGTCGCATCCTGTATCTGAATTTAATGAAATGAGCGTATACAATTCTCTGACTGAAATGCTAAATAAATGGGGAATTTTTCTCAAGGATGTCTGCTTACAAAAGGGTCGAACCAAGTACCTTTTGGTTAGAGATTTGTGTGAGTGTGTGTATTTATGTGTGTCCTCTTTTCAAACGGATTAATGTGTGTGAGCGTTTGCTTGTTAACATATATTTTTTTTAACAAGCAAAATTATACTTCAACACGTAAAGCATAGCACGCATCATTTTTCCATAGCCGGCTTGTTGAGTAAAAACAATTTAGCATTTGCATTTCTAATCCCCGGTGGTAAAAGCTAACGGTATTGATCCTGCCTGTTTTTCCTGCGCTGTGGCATTTCCCTTCTTGGTAATCAATATTCAGCCTTCCAGGTTAGCCGCCAAGGTCACACGGATTACCTGAATTTGTTTTGTTTTTTGTTTTTTTTAAACCGATCTTTTTACCGCATACACACACTATCAAAATCGGAGGGAGCTAACAAAGGCCACAATTTCTGGTACATTTCTTCTCTCCACCCAGTTTATTTTATGAAGGCGATAATGTAACATTTATTTTGCAAAAATTGTTTTATGCGGTCCCTCTGTAACTTTAGTCGCAATGATGGTCTTGGAAAATAGATAATGTGAACTCAATGTGCCTTTCCTAGTAAGAATAAAGGTTGACTTCATGAATAAACAAAGTACAATACTGCTCTAATTTGCTCATGGACACTTGGGGAACGAGGGGCAGTGGAGGGTATAACTGACCCACTGGTCATTTATCCTGGAACACGTTGACATGCAAACGTACAAAAATATGTGGTGCTAGTTTCAGACCAACAGACGAGGAACTAAGTGACCATAACACAAAGCAGAACTACGCCCCTCTGCACCGCCATCAAACTTTATATTGTATTTGTCACGTGCGGACGCTTCCAGTGTTTTGAAGAGAGAAATTAAGGGAAATAACACAAGACTGTGTGGCACTGAAGCCAAGCAACAGCGGTTCTGTCTCACTAGTGATGCAGGTTGGCTCTCTCTCTGCCTGTCCCTCTCTCTCTCTTTCTAGATCTGTCCCGTGTGTCTCTCTCAAATTCTCTCTCCCTCTGCTTGTCCCTTTCTCTTCCATTCCACCACTCTCTCTTTTTCTCTCTCCTGTTTCATTATCCCTTTGCTTGTCTCTCTTTCCCTCTCAAAATGTTTCTCTTTCTATCTCTCTCCTGTATGTGCCTCAATCTGCTTGTCCGTCTCTCTCACTCTCCACCTCTTTCTCCTCGTGTCAATTGGAGAGCGTTGTTAATACGTTTTAAGGGGCGGTCTCTCTCTCTCTCTCTCTCTCTCTCTCTCTCTCTCTCTCTCTCTCTCTCTCTCTCTCTCTCTCTCTCTCTCTCTCTCTCTCTCTCTCTCTCTCTCTCTCTCTCTCTCTCTCTCTCTCTCTCTCTCTCTCTCTCTCTCTCTCTCTCTCTCTCTCTCTCTCTCTCTCTCTCTCTCTCTCTCTCTCTCTCTCTCTCTCTCCCCTGGCAATAGAGAGACAACTAGAGAGATAGTGAGAGTGAGCGAGCGAGCAAGAGAGAGAGCGCTAGAGAGCGACAGACAGACAGACAGACAGACAGACAGACAGACAGACAGACAGACAGACAGACAGACAGACAGACAGACAGACGGACAGACAGACGGACAGACAGACAGAGAGAGAAACAGACGGACCGACAGACAGTCGGAGGGAAATAAAGAAGTTCGAGGAAGAAATAGACAGGGCGAGACAGCAGGACACAGAGTCCGGTCACAGAGAGAACTATTGATCAACTTCTCTTAAATCAAAATGTCCAACTTTCCTGCAAACCGCTTTCCCCATGTCCCTGATGATTTATTCACTCTCCTCACTGTCAGAAGGAGTAATGTGGAAGTGTGTCCGCTCCTCAGCTATTTGTCTGGCCGTAAGGAGTGTAGGGGCCAGCTGGAGGGTAGGCTGGGCAGCCGGGCCCCCGGGGCCTGCCTGTCTCTCTACGTAGGAGCCCACGGTGAGTCGACAGCCCCTCACAGGACCCCAGGTGTTGTTTTATTTATCCCAACCTTTCAAACTCTGAGGAGAGAGAGAGAGAGAGAGAGAGGAGAGAGAGAGAGAGAGAGATGAGGAGAGGAGAGAGAGAGAGAGAGAGAGAGAGAGAGAGAGGAGGAGAGACAGAGAGAGAGAGAGAGAGAGAGAGGAGAGAGAGAGAGAGAGAGAGAGAGAGAGAGATGAATATTGTCTGTCTCTCTCTTCGCCCCCCTGTCTGTCTCTCTCTTTCTGTAGCTCAGTCTGTCTCTCTCCCTCAGCTTGTTTGTCTCTCTATCAGTCTTTGCCTCATTTTTCAGTTTCATCAGAAGAAAAAGTGTGCAACTATTTATACAGCAGCTATTTACACAGCAACCAAACTAGAACATATATCACAGCCCACTCCAATGTGGGGCTCTATAAACTGCACTCGGGGCAGGCTCACGTTGTCTGTCCATGAACTCCGATGTCAAGGAGCAACAAATGTCCAACAACGCATCTCCGGTCTTGGCGGGACGAGGCCACGTTGCGAAATCATCCTTGGCTGACCTAATATAGGAGTTGCTATGACCTAATATAGAGGGGTTGCTATGGTGACCAGCTTGAGACCCACATGGCTTCATCCATGGTTGCCACAGAGAACATGGATATAATTTATTCCGAGGAAGTGTGGAACACTTCTTCGGAATAAATAAATAATCCGAAAATATCGTTGTTTTGTGTTATCTTGTTATTTATTTTTCTGTTGTGCATAGTGAGTTTGCGTGCGTGTGTGTGTGTGTGTGTCTGTGTGTGTGTGTGTATGTGCGTGTGTGTTGGTATGTGTCTTTTATGTGTGTGCGTGTGTATGTGCATGCTGTGCGCCTTCCAGGAACAGCTAACTAGCGTATGGGGTTGCCATGCATCATGTCTCTCCTGATTAAATGCAGCCAACTTGAAACCATGTTTGCATTAACACTGAAATCACAGCAAGCAAGAGAGCGAGAGCGAGAGCGAGAGAGAGAGAGAGAGAGAGAGACATAGGGAGAGAAAAAAAGAGAGGGAGCGAAAGATAAAAAAGAAAGTGAAGGAGAGAGAGAGAGAAATAGGGAGAAAGGGAGAAAGAGAGAAACCGCCCCTTATAACGTATCATCACGCCATTTACATTTGACGCCCACTGCCTTGCCAGCTCAACCCATCCGACTGCCTCAAAATTTCACATGCCCTGTAATAGGAGATAGAGTATCTATCTTCAGAGGAGGAAAACCCTTACATGCCATGGGTGTATCTGACGCCCCACTAACAGCCAGATACGACACAGGACAGGAGACACCGCAAGACAATAGGCTATCAGGGCAGAAGATACCACTAGAAAGCAGGCTAGTAGGAGAGAATATACCACGAGAAATCAGGCTAGCAGGGCAGGAGATACCGCTGGACAACAGGCTAGCAGGACAGGAGATAATGCTAGACAACAGGCTAGCAGGACAGGAGATAATGCTAGACAACAGTTTATCAGGGCAGGAGATACCGCTAGACAACAGGCTAGCAGGACAGGAGATAATGCTAGAAAACAGGTTAGCAGGACACAAGATACCACTAGACAACAGGCTAGCAGGACAGGACATCACCCCAGACAACAGGCTATCAGGCAGGAGATACCACTAGACAACAGGCTAGCAGGACAAGATAATACCGCTAGACAATAGGGTAGCAGGACAGGAGATACCACTAGACAACAGGCTAGCAGACATGTGATACCGCTAGACAACAGGCTAGCAGGACAGGATAATACCGCTAGACAATAGGGTAGCAGGACAGGAGATACCACTAGACAACAGGCTAGCAGACATTAGATATACCGCTAGACAACAGGCTAGCAGGAAGGCTAGTGCACCAAGGGGAACATCATACCACCTGCAAGTGTATAAATGCTGTGATAAACTTAAGGAGGCTTTTAACATTGTCTTCCCTGCTGCAATACAGATTCTTGATTCACACCGTCAACCTTCTTCCACCCAGATACATTTCCCTAAAATGTTTCCAAACAACATGCACAGCATTTATATAGCTACACTTGTTAAGCCTTCGCTGTGTTGTCTCACGTTTGAATCAAATTAATTTTTACGTTCATACCTTTTCTTTGTATTTTGAACAGCATTTTGATGTACATTATACCTGAAGAACATCACCATTTTAGAAAGAACTCCTCCCCATTGGTCGGTTTCAGGTTAAATAACTGGCTTTTTATTTTTTTTGTTGAACACTACATTTAACTCGAAACACTATATTCAGGTATTTTTTCATTTTTATTCTTGGCCTTTCAAACAGCATTTAAATTACAATTGTATCTGTAATTCAGCACCTTCATAAATGGGGACCCTCCTCAACGTTTTCTTTTGAAATGCACTAAAGGCTGAACATGAATAAAGATGGGACAGAAACCTGGCTGCGTGTGGGTGGTGCCGGCTGTTTGTACGTTTGAGCGTTTTTGTCATTTCATGAATATACTGTAGGCCCAAGAAGTTGTTTTCTGCTGCTTTTGTTTGTGAATATGAATAGAAGACAGGTCTATCTAAGGACCAGATGACCTGGTTTACTCAAGATACCAGTACTGGCACGAAGGTGTCCTGAGAATTATTTAAAATCCATAAATGTATCACGGTTTTTATCATAAAAAGGGTTTAAAACATATTTTCACGATAAAAAAACGATCATGCTGGTGCAAGCTGTGTTTTCTGTAATATTTGTATACTTTTCCAATCTTCCAAGGCCAGTCTTCTGGGTTCAGGCTCTCAATAGTGTTACTTTAAAGGCCAAACAAACAACTCTAGATTCAAGAAGAGCGTTTTGCACTCTTAAGTAAGAGCCAAGTAAAAAGCACAACACCATGCAACACGATATGCATGTGTTATGCCTGAAAAACAGGTACAAACTGTAGCCCATACATATTTTAGACATAAGTGTATAAATAGATGTGTGTGTTGGTGTTGGTGAACATTTCTAGAAGCGGGTACAAAAATAAAGTCTACGTAAACATGCAGGATCCAGCTTTACATTACTAATAATAAACATAACCTAACAAAACCTACAGGAGCACACACCCTACTCTAATTATTGATTTCAAGAGTACGTAATTCACCTAGTTCTCCTGTTGTCTAGCATTATCTCCTGTCATGCTAGCCTGTTGTCTCGCGGTATCTCCTCTACTGCATGCCTATTGTCTAGCGGTATTGCCTGTACTGCTAGCCTGTTGTCTAGCGGTATCGCCTCTCTTGCTAGACTATTGTCTGCCTAAGGTCAAGAGTGCACACACACACACATACACACACCATTCTCTAACTACTGCCTTCGGTGATCACCTTCCAGAGTGCCCGTACACACGCCAATCATTCGTGGCCGTCAACTCATTACCTGTGGTGTATGAACCCAAGGACCCCGCCGCCATCTGAGCGCCTTACTCATCTGTCTGCATCAGTCGCTTCCCCTCTCGCCAGCAGAAGAAGGTGTTCTGCAATTATCACACACTTCCTCATTTCCTGTCACTTATCGTGGGGAAATTGTCCATCATGGCCCTCATGGCTGACCACTTACACACTGCTGATCACCAGGGCGGGCTCGGAAAGGGACACTTGTACCTGTGACTGTTTCACATTCAGCTGCTACTTGATTTCAAATATAAGCCTTCATAAAGGCTAACTTCTTTGGCTAAGGTTGCCTTAATCTAAATAAGCAGCTGTGTTGCCTAAACCTAAGTTAAAACATTCACCTTAAAATGACACAGGACAAAACCCTGGATCTCCTGGGTGAAAGTGCACTTTGTCTCCCTTACTACGTCACTTTGCTTCCTAAAGCCTTTCTGGCTGACGGCTTTCTGGCTGAAAGAATCCTGGCAGAAAGGGCTTTCTGGCAGAAAGCCCTGAAGGCAAACTTCCCCCTTGAGCGGGTGCCATGGGAACTATGTGTTCTCCAATTCAATTGAATCCAACTTTATTTGTAGGGCACAATTGTGCAAAAAATATTTCAATGTACTTTTCTAAACCTCTCCATGATTAAGTAAAAGCATAAAACCTGGATACAATATTTTATTAATGAATCAAGTTTGAAAATACCAAAAACTTTTTTAATGCTGAGGCCAGAAGGGAAAAGAGACGAGAATACAGTGTAGAAAATGCTAATATAAAATGAAAATACTATATATAACACCATTCAAATAGAGGCTTACACATTCAATAAAGCACCGAGCCTTAAACCTTGTGTGATAATACATTTATTTTATTCACCAAATGGTCACAGGTCTTGTTGTCCCAACACAACATCATTATGTTTCTGTCATAAAAACCTGACAGTCACAAGGTAGAAGCTATTTCATCCCTTGCTGAACCGTGCTATCCAGGCCAGTCGGTGTACTGCTGGAGGCTGCAGACTGCTGGCCTAAAGTCCCATATTTTGACAGATTCAATGCATCAGCAACAGAAAGAAACGCGCTTATGCTATATATATATATATACATATGGAAGTGGTGGGGCTGGGGGGAGGGGGGGTGGGGGGGTGCAGAACACACTCTCTGCTCTGCCAGCATTTCACACTGCAGAATGAAGATAATATATACGGTATGTATGGGTATGTAATGAAGTCCATTCACTGCTCTTATTAAAACAGTGACAAATGTCTTGAATGATCTTAACTGAGCAGCATATGAAACGTTGTTTAATTCGGAGTGGATGCTAATCGTGTTTCTTCAGTAGTATTTCTGTCATTCCCCTACATAGCCTCCAAGTCCCCTGGCAGTGGAACAACCGATCCCAGTCCCTACTGCACTTCTTCCTCGGGAATGGGATTATCAACGCCTGAATCATCCAGTGTGATGGATGTGTGTTGTTGCTCAACGGTAGTGTGTCACTACCAAAGTCATACTCTGTACAAACAAATTAGTCAAAGTTGCGAATGGAAGCGGGACTTTAAAACGAAGTCATGCTGAATCGTCTTACTTGGCAGGTATTTTAATCCAATAGTCCAATGCGTGTGCATCTGCAATGTCTGCAGCTTGCATAAATGCAGAGAGTAGAGACTCCAGGAGTGGCCCTGCCAAACTGTTCTCTCCAGTAATAGAAATCCACTGGAAGGCCATTAGCCTAAACCCAGTTAGCCCTTTGCACTTAGCTTCTTGTGACTTTTACAGAACTGTTTTCAAATTCGAGACGAAACCATCTGTGGGTAATTCTGGGCTATCTGCGATAATTCACTAGGGTGGCAGGGGCGGGGGGGGGGGGGGGGGGTAGTTATAGAAATATGGGCAGAGCAGACAATGCAGGGCCAGAAGCTTATCGAACGTCTACATCTGTGTGCCTTTTCGGGGAGGCAGTTGTGCGAAAGTCTGTTGTTTTGTGTCAGATACTTGAACATTTTGAGTGTCAGAGCGAACACAAGGACCACTTAGAGTGAGGTCAATAATTGTGGCCCCATGGTGAGTTTTTTGTAAGACTTCACTTTGGACAAACCTATTAGTACAATAAGAAGACGATCACTCCGAGGAGATGGGATCCAAAGTTATTGTGACGATAATGCAGTTACTGTCGCCGTTCTGGACAACAAGAAAAACTTCTGGACAACAAGAAAGTTTGAAAATCATTCAAACTTTCTTCGTTTTGACGAGGCATCATCTACCCATTTCAATATGAATATATTTGGGATTGTCCAATTGGCTGAAAGGTGCTGTGCTGTATTGTTTGGTTAGGCTGGAGTTGATGTACCTGATTTGTTTACGGACATGGATTTTCAAGTCCTTTGCAGGCAAAGCCACAATTAAAACAAGTCTTTTTAAAGTGACTGTTATCCTCTCGTAGATACGTTTAAATGTTTTTGTCCTCACACAACATGTGGAACGCATTGCCATTCAGCCAATGAAGGACACCCTCATTGCCAATTAAAAGCCACTGTTAAGGAATTTTAAATGTGTTAACTACTGCTAATTAAGTTTACTCTCACTCAATCTCAAGCTAGAACCCATGAATATTAATAACTAGTTCAAGAGGAGATTACATGGAGAACAATTGCCTCATTAGAAATGCACATTATCTGAGCCAAGAGCAGGATGCATTGTGTGTGTGTGTGTGTGTGTGTGTGTGTGTGTGTGTGTGTGTGTGTGTGTGTGTGTGTGTGTGTGTGTGTGTGTGTGAGCTTGTTTGCATGTGTGCTCGCTCGCGTGTGTGTGATTCAGCATCCTGGAAACCTAAGAATTAACCACTGAAATTCAGCTCAGATATATTTAAGCGCAAAGTTTTGCAACTTAAAAAAACGCACACGGAGACAGACAGACAGTCAGCTAGACGGATGGATGGGCGGACAGATTGACACACGTGCACCGCTAGACGGACGGAAGGATGAACAGACAGGTTGACAAGCATGCAGATGGACAAACAAATCGACAGACTGACGGATCGGCGGACGATAGATATGGGGACGGATTGACAGACAGGCGGCTTGACGCTTGGACGGACGGACCTCGTGAAAAGTTAATCGAGGTGTGTGCGAGTAACTGCACCCAGCCTTCATGGTCGAGGTCATCATGAGTGCCATGGGTTTGTCGCACGGGTCGCTGGGCGTCTCATGAATAACACCCACTGCAACCGCACGCTGTACGACCACCGCGTCTCAAAAGTATAGCACTTATCCCTGTGTTGTTGCTATCTGAGCTGTTTGCTGTCGGTCGTGTATTCTGCCTGCGCTGTGATTACAACGTGTTACGGCCTTTACAACTGCTGCCGCTGCTAAGCTACACATCAATTGTGTGTTTTTATGGCGAGCGTGGAATGGGAGCATCTGGAGGGTATTATGCCAGCCATTGTTTGCCCTGGGAGTGGATGAGGTGTAGGCCTGTATGCTCTCCTCTTTTATCACAACTCTGCTGTACTGCTGTTCAGCTATGTATGGCTATGCGCTCCAAACTAAAGTTTGAATTTGTTGCTTTGTGAATCTTTGGGGGCAGACTCACACGTCGATGGAATGTGTTGTTTCCGTGGATGGAAGCTTGTTTTTGCTGGCTTGTTCTTCGGTTTGTTTTTTTTTTGCTTCCTCCCTTTTCCTTGAATCAATCAAACAGCAAACAACCGGCCTGTCTAATCACATCCGGCCTTAATCCTTTGTCGCCAAAGAGTTATTCTCTCCTTGACATTATGTAGTGGAGCTCCTGAAAGCCCCGCCACCGAATGTGAGCGATAAGCCTATTGTGCCATCTTGTTGTTGAATCAGAAACACAGCAACAACATCAATTATGTGTTTTGTACCCTCGTGGTGCGCTAGCTTATGTTTACTGAGCTAGCCGCTAAGCCCCCTGCGGTTTTTGGCAGACGCTGCGGGGACGCTGCGGAGGAGGGTCATGCCGTGGCACAAGATGGCTGCCGAGACGAGATCTCCCGCGACAGAGGTCGAGATCGCCACAGCTGTGGCAAGAAGCTTTGCTCGCACACACACACCGACGCGCGCGTGCGCACACGCGCACACGCACGCACGCACACACGCGCACGCACACACGCACACACACACACCTCTTGACGTAAGAAAATTTAAATGGGACCGTCGAGGGAGAGAGGAGATGATGCTTTACACTCTGAAACAAGATCTCCCCGCTATCTGGGCAGCTGGTCAAGAGTGTTTGGGCCATCAGGGGGGTGGGTGTGTGTGTGTGTGTGTGTGTGTGTGTGTGTGTGTGTGTGTGTGTGTGTGTGTGTGTGTGTGTGTGTGTGTGTGTGTGTGTGTGTGTGTGTGTGTGTGTGTGTGTGTGTGTGTGTGTGTGTGTGTGTGTGTGTACGGAGGGCGTTGGGGGACACCGTGGGCTTGAAGCCACCCCGTCGGAGGGACCCCATGACCACAGATGTTCCTTCAGACCCATATGTTGGTGTTGCCGACCCTGTGGAGCGCGGGCTGGCCTGGCTGTTCTAGTGCGTATTTTTCAAGCCAGACCATAATGATAACGGGGTTACAATGGTTACCAGGGGAGGCTACAGTCTCTGTTGGAACTTAGATAGCGTTGTTGACGTTGCGTCATTGTTTACGTTGGACCTATCCTCAGCGACCTTGCCGGGTGCGGCAGTGTCGCTCAGGAGGTAGAGCGGGTTGGCTGGTGACCGGAAGGTTGCTGGTTCGATCCTCTGCTCCTCCTAGCTAAGTGCCGAGGTGTCCCTGAGGAAGACCCCTCACCCTGACTGCTCCAGACCAGCTGGCTGTCGCCCTGCGTGGTTGACTCCGCCTTCGGTGTGTGAATGTGTGAATGAAGTGCTGCAAGTCGCTTTGGATAAAAGTGTGAGCAAAACCCAGTAAATGTAAATGTAAAGGTTTCTTGATTATTCCTGTAAAACTGAGACTAAATAGCCTACACGCTTCAACCCATTCCACCCAAACTACGCATTGTCTTGTAAGACCAGAGCACCTGAACGTGACGATGAATCAACTAGATCAGCGAGGGCTAATTTAGCAGGTAACGGTATACATGCACGGCATTCAGCAGTAAACCCGTAAACAGGGGTTGTGTTTCGTGTGTTGTGTTGGCGTGCACGGGAGCCAGAGGTGAGACATAACGGCCTGTAATGTCTTTAACCACACACCCCTCCATATCCATTATGTAGAGCCCTTGTTAAAGCTGCATGAGGACGACAAAACGCATTATCCCTCAGCTCTCATTGCTCTGGGCTGGGCCTCGTGAAATATCAGCTCACAGGGCAGGAACTGTGAAAACCCTCTCGCTCTCTTTCTCCTCTATACATCTTCTCACGCTCTTTGTATCTGAGTCTCTCTCGCACTTTCACTCTCATCTTTTTCAGTCCTCCCTCTCTCTCTCTCTCTCTCTCTCTCTCTCTCTAAATATATAGCTGTCTCTATGTCTGTCTTTCCTCTTTCACTGTCTATTTTTCTCTCGATTCAGTTAATTTCAAATTAGCTTTATTGGCATAGAACATAAACATTTACATTGCCAAAGCAGTTTAAAATAGTATCTCTATCACTCTATTTCCTCTATCTCCCCATCTCTCTCCCTTTTCTATCTCTGTCTCCCTCGCTTTCCTTTCTGTGGCTTGCACTGCTAAATGTATGAATAAACTACTCTGTGTATGAGTGTGTGTGTGTGTTTGTATGTTCTGCACACAGAATCATACACACTTTTGCACATGTCTGCCTCACCATAAGATAGATGTTATTATTCAGCTACAGGCATGAACACAGTAAACAAAATGTGATGCATGAACCCAAACATGACCTCTCCTACACAAAACAAACTAATACACATGCCGCCATGCCGCCACACACACACACACACACACACACACACACACACACACACACACACACACACACACACACACACACACACACACACACACACACACACACACACACACACACACACACACACACACACACCACCAAAACCAGCTGTCACGAACACCACCTCCACAAATCCTGCTCAAGTTCTTCATGTACTTTCTGTTTGCACTTACTCCATCTCAAAGTCTGCATGGTTCCCACCTTTCCCTTTAGACCAGAGGAAACCCTAAAACACATTTGTATTCCTCTTCGCCTCTTTCTCCCAACATCCCCGGGTGGGTGTGGAACGGCAGACCGCACCGAGTGGGTTTCTGTTTCTCTGTTGCTGTTCCACCCTATTTACATTCACTTTTTCATACACACCCAGAGCCCCTCGCTAGTGATGCAGAGCACAACCGCAAGCACAGCAAACAATCAACCACCAGAGTTAGAATAAGTACAAAATAAGTAATGACAGTGCTGCGCCACGACCAGGTTAAATGAACAAGTGTGGGTCCCTCTTTGGCTGTGTAACTCTGTGCCGCCGTGCTCAATGACAACATGGCGTCTCTGCTTTGATTAAAAGGCTGACCTCCGTGCTGCGGTTCATTAACTTCCTCTGGATAAGACTCTGCACATGTGGATGCCTCAGTTGTATTGGAATGGTGTGCTTGTGTTGTGTGGGGTGTATGTTTGCGTGTCTGTCTTGTGTTTATGTGTGTGTGTGTGTTGCATCGTGTGTATGTGTGTCTGTCTGTCTTGGTGTGTGTGTGTGTGTTGTATTGTGTGTATCATGTTTGTGTCTGTCTTAATGTGCATCTGTGTGTGTGTGTGTGTGTGTGTGTGTGTGTGTGTGTGTGTGTGTGTGTGTGTGTGTGTGTGTGTGTGTGTGTGTATGCACCAGTGCTTGAAATCATATGAAACACATATTCTTCGGCAGGGCTTTTGGCCAAACAATAATTCAGAAATATTTCCCCCCAAAACGAGGAGTATTCCGCCGAGTTTGGTAATTATCTTCCATGTGAGGAGGAGGAGACTCTGGCAGTTATCAAATCTTTTCTCATCTCAGTGGTTCAGGTCCTGCCCCCCCTGTGTAAGGTGTCATCGACTCTCTCTCTCTCTCACTCTCTCTCTCGCTCTCACTCTCACTCTCTCACTCTCACTCTCTCACTCTCACTCTCACTCTCACTCTGACACAGCAGGAGACTCTGGCAGTTATCAAATCTTTTCTCATCTCAGTGGTTCAGGTCCTGCCCCCCCTGTGTAAGGTGTCATCGACTCTCTCTCTCTCTCACTCTCTCTCTCTCTCTCACTCTCTCTCTCTCTCTCACTCTCACTCTCTCACTCTCACTCTCTCACTCTCACTCTCACTCTCACTCTGACACAGCCTAACACAACGCTACATCACATAGGATGATAACACCACCCAGCACCAGACATGACCTGACACAGCCTAACACAACACACTTCATCACACAAATCAATGTCCTGGGAGGTTTCTTAGGCTCAAAGAGCCCTCTCGTCTGCCTAGTTTTTGATTCCGGTGTGCTGCTGTCGTCCTCCATTACCCATGATTCAGCGTTCCCAGGAAGTGTGGGGGGGGGGGGTCATTCTTTTCAGATAAGACGGTGATAGTGGTCCGAAGGGGCCGACCAGGTAACACTCACAGGTCATTCTCTAAATGCATCGGACCACTGGAGACTGAGAACAATCTCCCCGGTTTCTTTGCTTAACAGGGTGGAAACATAACAGAGTTTATAAAAACCCTAGTCCTTTATAATGGGGCGGTGACACGCAGAAGTCGTGTGTGCTTGTTAAACTCTGTCGTACCAGCATGTCATTCTTGTCCTGGGTTAAAAATAGTCAAAACAAAGTCGCGGAAATCATTCATTTCACTAAATGTGCGGTCTGAGCAGACATTCAATGAAACAGAATCAAATAACGCAACGTTGCTCATGACGTCCATTTTCAATGTTCTTAAAAGCTTCCTCCGTTTCACTAAGTCATAGTCGCTATATCGCCAGCTCGTTTCACCAGGGAGGTCACTGGGTGGAGAGCAGTGTTTCATCAGAATGAAGCTAGCCTAGATCTGATAGCGGAACTCGCCAGTCAAACTAACTTGCACTCACAGATCCCCAGATGTTTGCTATGCAGAGAGACCTCCTATGATCTGGTTCAACAAGGCTATGCCTAAGTTCACCAAAGATCACACTTCAAGGTCAGAAATGAATGCGTACACTTAGACAGAGAGTCAGAATCGCGGCCAAATCCCTGAAGCATCCCAATGCAGTGTGGAGGCAGATCCGGTTACTCACTCTGCTTGGCTTGTCGGATCTCGATCTCATCTGAGAGGTGGCCCACCGCATCCTGAATGCTCTCCAACTCATCTGAAGGGCCAGAAAGCGTGGGAGTCTGTGATCAAAACCATGGCATACTCTCAGCGTGTTAACCCCCCTGTAAAATATCTCCCATAGGTCATCACATTTACATCAAAGATAGAGTGTGAAGAAGTACGCTTTACCATCACATTTTATTTGAGAGTTTCAATCTTATCTTAAAGAGGGTTATTGAACATATACAGTATTTATGTATAATAACATATATATATATATATATATATATATATATATATATATATATATATATATATATATATATATATATATATATATATATATATATATATATATATATATATATATACATACATACATACAATATAAAGGATATATCCTTCAAGAATAGACCTTATGCAAGGCAAATGTCAAAGCATACCTTTGTAGATGCCACATTGAGCTCAACAAAATCATCTACTATAAAATTTGATTCATTCATGAATGCTGACTTGTTGGATACCAACCAAGTTTAGATTCTGATTAAATGTGATTCCCTTCAGAGAAATGTAACTTTTAATTAACGTGTATGGTCGGTCTATTGACATGAATGAGACTGACATCAATTCAGTCTCTCTTTCTTACTCTTAACTCTTTATTGTTTTGATCCCTCCTAGTAATTCCTTTAATTTTCTTTTTAATTCCATTTGAAGCCTCCTCTGTTTTTCATTTGGTAGCACTGCAGATTGGATCGACAAAACAACGAGATGCATTTATCTAAGCTCTGTGGGCTCTGAAACACCATGGCTTCCAAACTAAATTATCCCAATGACATCAATGGGTTCATAATGCTCAATGCACTCATCGGGAACATTGTGCTTTGTGAGATCATCTTCATTATCGTTAATGACAGCAGTGCCTAAGGATGTCATCATATTGATAATGACCGATGACATCATAGCGCTGAATGACATCATTGTATTCTTAAATACATCATCCTGTTCACAATACTATCTTCATCTTGGTATTCATAAGGAATACAGTTTTCCTATCACCAGCATTTTCTTGTCACTTTTAATGTTAAACAAATAATCCAATGTGCTTCTTATGCACATTATCGACTGTTTATCCCATTAGTCTGTGTCAACATAATAATATGGTATCAAAGCAGGAATTGAACTCATTGCTTCACTACTTCACTTGATGAACAGCTAATGAGGTGTTATGTATGCTACAAACATGCTATCTTTCAAACGTGGTACTGACCAACAATGTCAGACTGCCAGACTCCCTGGTGGGTTTTTCACAAAAATGTCTTGAACTCTAAATGAATAGATGAATAGATTAACATAAATATGTTAATCTATTAAGCATAGGGACCTAGGTCTGACTCCAGACTGCCTGTTCTACAATATTTGAATACAGCTGATGAAATGAGTGTGTGTGGGAAGAGAATACTGTTAACAATTTCCATCCATAATAAACAGTATTTAAACAGTATAAAAACTGTTTACATGAACGATACAGACTGTATCAAAACGGTACGAACACAGTTTACTTCCACAATACAAACTGTATTTGAAAGGTATCAATACATCTGTCTTTTGATGCGTTTAAGAGAGATATATTTCTTAATGCAGTATAAAAGTAGCAGGCACTTTTTAATCCATTTCTTCCAGAAACTTGTGTGGATTGAGCCATTAGTCAGGTGTGATTCCTGTCCTGAGGGAGGTGACAGGAGGACAAGCTTGTCAGAGAGTTATTTGTCACCACAGAAGGATGCTTTTGTGTCTCTGAATAAAGGTTAAGTTAATGCTTCAGAACCACACATACAACAAGTCTTCTCTCTGTCACTTGCCTTGCAGTCTCTTTGAAAGCCAACACAAGAAAGTATAAAGGATTTAAAAAGTTCCCAGAAAATAAAACAATCAGCATCTGCTATGTGGTTTTTGAAAAATGGACACAAAGAAATAAAGACAGAATGACAGAAAGAACATCAAGACAGAAAGTAAACAGCAGAAATGCAGAAATTACGATTAATAAACGAGAGGAAGAACCAAAAAACAAAAGAAGAATACAGAATGAAGGGGAAGCTAAGAAGCTAGAAGAAATGAAAAAAAATAAGAAAAATAGAAAGAATGGATAAATGCAATAAAGAAAGACGGAAAGAGTGAAAGAAGATAAACAAAATAACGAAAGGACAAAAAGGACGGTAAAAAAAGATACACATTTTCGACATCATTGCCCCAGCATCTGTCTCCCCCTCTGCCGATAATTCGGGAGGTTTCCGGGAGACACTTTCACTGGGCTTCCTAGTGAAGTTGTCTCTCATAGTTTACCAGCTCACAGTTTAAATTGGAGCAGCTGTTTGGATACCCAGGGTGATGAGAGGAAAGTCATTTAGCTGAGTGTTGCTATGGTGCTGTGGAAGGGGGAGGCGCCCAGAATACAGTCTGAACACAAACACTATTGTCTTACACCCCCCTGCTGCGACGGTCAAATATAGATCGGTGTGTGCCTGTGTGTTTGTTTGTGTGTGTTAATGTTTGTGCATATGTGTGCTGTGGGTTGGGTGTACTGCATGCATATGTTTGTCCACTGTGTGACCTTTTGTTTATTTGTGTGTGAGCGTGTGTGTGTAGGTGTATGTTAATTAATATCTTAATTACAAACATTATACTGCTTTGCTCTGATACTGCACATATTCACTGTGTGTATATTTAGGCGTGTACCTAGTATATTTAGTGTGTATACCTATTGTTTCTGTAACGTTTATTTTCCCTCAAATTCTGTAAAAGTCATACTGCAGCATATAGTGTAAGCCTAAAACTCTTTTTTAATTTTCAGGTATGGTTACCAAAACCCCCCATATTTGTGATACTGCACCCAAAGGTGGCGCTATTTAGAAAGATTATGACCTAGCCCTATTTCTCCTTACTAGAGCGTCCACAGTCTCACTCTCAACCCATTTTGCCTCCTATGACCATTTTGTTGTTGTATAAATACCATACGGCTATCATTAGGTGGATACCATTAACAGTGCAAATTTTCAGATCTGTACTATTTTAAGAAAGCCCTTAATTCACTTGAGAAATGTGTGCTTGGAGTTTTCTTGTTATGTGATGTGTGTTTCGGGTTTCAACAGAAAAAAGGTAGAACAGGTAAAAATTGAATGTCACATAAGCTGCCAATTACTGGTGAATAGGTGTGGGTAGGTGTATGTGTGCATTTATAAATGTGTGCATGTGCATTCTTTGGAAGTCTACATATGTATTTGTGCACTCATGTGGGTAAATGTTTGTTTGTGTGTGGGTGTACTGGTTGTGCATACATTTGTGTGTTCCTTGGACTGGGGGTGGGTGGGGGGGGGTATAGTGTAGTTATTAACTCAGTTGCCATCAGACTGCAGCAGTTTGATAAACAGTTGATTTACCTCACCATCTATTCGCAGCGCTGAGCCCCAACATTGGGCAGGAGCCGAAGGGGGTCTCGCTGGAGGAGTCCCGGCAGCGAGTTATGTTCCCCTCATATCCCTCCACACTAACGCGAGCCTAACCACACCAGCTGTCCTACTCCTCCTTCCCATCCTCCACCCAAGAATGTATTCGTTATCACATTGAGCTCTTAGGCATTCACTCAGGTGCACACAATGTTGTTTTGCATATGCAGAGGGAAGTTTGAGAAAAAACGTGTTTCGAAAGATGATTTTAGATTAAAATACGGCTCTAATCTGATATAACAGAAAAAATAAATATACCCTACACCACTAGATACATAAATGCATGTAGTAGGTTACCCCTCCCTGTGGGGAAATTAATGTGTTTCATAGCGATAGAGCAGTAATAAATTGCAATATAAAAGTAAAAGAATAACCAACACCAAACCTTCATGCGTGGGTTTGAATGCCAGAAAAATGAAAGAAAAAGCTATTCTCGTAATCGGTCGCTGATCTTTATTTCCCTGAGGAAGCTATTTAAACTATGAGAAGCTAAGTGGCCCTGCTGGCTAGCCTCACGCTATCATGGCGACGGCCGCCTTCCAAACAGAGATGGAGCCCAGCCCGCGGTGGGCAGAGCCCCCATGACGAGAGCCACCGCCCCGTCCTCTTCCTCTCTTCAGAACCAAACCACTTCCATTGGGACAGCCTAGGCTGCTGGCTGGCACATATACTCTTTGTGGAGAATGGATTGCATTTTTGTATAAAAAGACAGGCTAGGGTGTTGGTCGCCAAGCCGAGAAGAACCGGGTTGGATCACCAACGTCCGCATTCTGACCCTCAGGCCCCCCTGAGCCAGATGCCCTAACCCCCCCCCCCCGTGGCTTAATGGCATGCATCTGAATTTGGGTTGCTTCGGGTCAACTCGATGATTAAATTGTTAATTGTAAATATAAACATCTCCTTTAGTGCAGTGAACCCTTGCACAACTCCAGTCTGTGTGCGTGCGGAATTGATTCACTCCGTAATTGGAGACAGAAGGAGCGAAGTCCTCAGGTGTTTTATCAGCTCTGATCCCCCCTCATCGCTGGAAGAGTTTACCACGCGTGTCTGGAGGTACAAAGTCATTTTAATCAACGCTCCTGGCGGGGCTTTAACGGAGATCTTAGCTCGCTCTCTCTAACTCCCTTTCCTTCCAGGACTTCCTTCTCCCCTATGGCTCGTAATATAAGTCGCTAGATGAGCCGTAAAGACAGACCTCCCCAGAAATCTGATAACTCACCACCATCTGCTCCTCCTCTTTCCTCCTCCTCTCTATTCCTCCTTCAGATCTAGTCTAGGGGTACTTGAGCTTATAGCAACAAACAAACATGGTGGGAAACAAAGAGACAAGTTCCTAGACGCATGAGGAACACACATGGGCACACAAGCAACCAGTCAGGCATGAGTTTAGGCTCTACAGTTGTCATGGTTATTGTGACAGATACACAACTCTTTTTTTCCGTCATTTGATCGACCTATCTATGCCTCTGTCTCTTCTTCCCCATTTCCCTCTTTCTCTTGTTTGTCCGTCCAGCCTCCCTGTCTACCTTAAGTTCTTTATTCTCTTCTCCTCTCAGACAGACCTAGCTTCCTAGCTACCTCTTTCGCTGTACCTACTGTATCTACTCTCCATCCCGCTTCATTTCAATCCCTACCTCTCTACATCTCTAAATCTATCCTTACCTCTCTCTCTCCCTCTTACACTCAATCTATCTTTACCCCTCTCTCTCTCTCTCTCTCTCTCTCTGCTGACCTACAGTACCCGAGCCAGTAGTTGAAGCATGGGGCTGGAGGTAGGGAGCAGAATGGTGAATGAATGGCCCGTCTGCTGCATAATTGGAAACATTCACTGATTAATGACCTAGTGCATGCGAGAGTTAGAATTAGCGCTTATTGCTGAGGGGGATTCTGTAGAATCAGCTGATTGGCTGGCAGCTTCCTATTCTTTTAAACAGTGGAGAGTTTGACAGGACACAGCGGAGTCACATTGTTAAACACACACGGGCAATCATTCCGACCTGGTCCGTCTCATCAGGAAAGTAAACACAAAAACGTCCCCGCTTGTCACATAAAACCTAATCCATCCCCCGCTGGAAGATTAATGATTGTCTTGCCTAATTGTGTGTGGCAGGAGAGAAGAAGGAAGTGAAAAACAGAGAGCATCGTGGAGACATTGTCCCCCAGGGCCACACAATAACAGTCCGTGTTGACGGCGTCCTTTAGCTCATGCTCTGTGTGGCTAACGGTGAAGGCTGAACGTTTCAACTTGGTGCCAGAGTACGTTGTTATAATTACAATGTTAGCGTGGGTTTTTTGTACACAAAAGATGCATGATTGCCATGTTTGCTGTGTTTTTGTTTTCGAGCATATTCACTCCACCTCCACAAGGCCAACATTGATTGGCAGGTTTTCAGTCTGATTATTTCTTGACTTCTTTCTACATTTATTTCCAAGTAACTGAAAAACAATTTCACCAGGGCTCTCAACTCTCACGCATTCGGCGTGAGACACACGCAATTCAACCCATGCACACGCTCACACGCCACACTTCGTAGGCCTATTTCTCACGCAGAGAAATTACCAGGATAGCGCCCACCAATTTGGGCCGCTATTTAACAGTGGAACAGGTAGGAATCAAATTGTTTTCCCGTACGTAGGGTAACCAGACGTCCTCTTTTGCCCTGACATTCCCTCTTTATGAGACACTGCGTGTCTGTGGCGGCATTCAAAAATTGTCCGGGATTTTATTAAAGCCTCATAGGCCTGCATGTTCACATTGAATTTGCGTTGCGTTTCTCTGGAACGTTCACAAACTAGTTAGACTACGCCCTCCCTACTCAGTTCGGTTCGCTTTGCATTGGTGGAAGTGAGTAGGGGGAGTGGTTAAGTAAAGCCTTCAGATTGGACGGTTTGACTTACTTAGTTACAGTCATGTTTTGTATTTATTGTTTTACCATTATTGTTTTAGGGCTAAAAGTGTCGGCTGGTGGAATTTATTTGAGGGGGGGCTGAACGTTTGCATTCCAAACCCCTGTAGGGGGGTCTGGGGGCATCCTCCCCCACCAGATTTTTTGTGATTTTCACAAACAAACGAAGCATTCTGGTGCATTCCTAGTAAAGGCAAAAAAATAACATTTACTCACAAAGACGAATGGGGCCATCCTCCCCCACAAGATTTTTTGTGATTTTCACAAACAAACGAAGCATTCTGATGCATTCTGACAAAATAGTAAAGGCAAAAAAATAACATTTACTTACAAAGACGAATGGGGCCAGGGAACTAAGTTTTAAGTTCATTTTTTGCCTTGTAGAAATCAGCAACATTAAGAGATATATGCAGATACATCAACAATAACTTTGAATTACACACAAGGTAACGTTCTCTCTCTCTGTGTGTGTGTGTGTGAGTGAGAGAGAGAGAGAGAGATAGAGATAATGGGTGAGTGTGTTACGGCCAAGTAACTAATTGTGTTGGTAAACGTCACTCATAAATATATCTACAGTCTGCATTAGTATGCATTTAGACAAATACAATGAAATATGAATTCCACAAAAGTCATGTAAATGTGCAAACTTTTGTGAGTGCTTGTTGAAGACACACTTAAGGCATGATACCAACATAGGTTTGCAGAGGACTACATACAGTACAATATGCACACTGAAGGCCTGATGCCACCATAGGTTTGCAGAGGACTATATACAGTGTGTACACTGAATAGGTTTGCAAAGGACTATATACAATATGAACACTGAAGGCCTGAAGCAACCATAGGTTTGCAGAGAACTATTTACAGTATGTACACTGAATAGGTTTACAGAGGACTATATACAATATGCACACTGAAGGCCTGATGCCACCATGTTTGCAGAGAGCTATATACAGTATGTACTGAATAGCTTTGCAGAGGACTATTTACAATATGCACAATGAAGGCCTGGTCCCACCATAGGTTTGCAGAGAACAGTACACTTGAAAGGGGTGGGGGGAGGTTGTGAGGGTCTGCACCCAGTGTCCATCTCAAGGGAAATACATATAGGCTAGTGGAATAAATAGAAGTTGCTTACCTCTAGCATGGCTAGCTTCACAGTTGTTCATATGCACTCTTGCTCGCTTGTGTTTTTTTAATCCGTTCTGACAGATGTTTCAGGTCTGTCAACCCTGTCTGTGTCCACAAACTATCACTCGCACTTGTTTTAAAAAGTATACAAGGAAAGCAAAAAAATTGCATTGGCATACCCACAGCTGGTTAGCCAAGCCTGAACCAAACTCTGGAAAAACTTCTCTTGTAGGCTCTATCCTTTTCTCTTGCTTGTTGGGTTACGTTCACTTCTGGCTTTTCTGCTCCGATTTCTTTTACTTGCAAATGTTCTTCTTTCGAAGGGATTCATAAGCAAAGACTTAACTGAATTTGGGGCTAGCTGAACTCACAGGGAAACAGTGGTAGCAGTACTCAAAGTCGCCATCTTGCTGATCACTGAGGTAATAACAAATCCGCGGTTACGCGCAGTGGACGGTGCACTGCGCTTGGGGCTATATCTTGAGCGCCCAGAAGCCATACAATTCGACGACGCTGTTTGTCTAAATTATGTACTTTTCTGCCTAGCAACGGGGGAACCATTGGCTAATAATTCAGGCATGTGGGGCTGAGCGAAAAGCGCCCCACGGAAGACATCTACTTCACCAAGATGAACGTTGACCATGTCAGTGAATGAAGATTTAATCATGGGGGATTCTGAAGATATTCTAAAGTAAATGCATTATTCGAATGCAATTAAAATAGATTAATTCTCAAAATGAGAAGATTATTAAAAAATATATATATAAATATATTTAAAAAAGAAAAGATGGCCGGTCGGCGGGAGGGCGGCGCCCCAGCGCCCTCTATAGGCGAGCCGCCACTCTACAGGGGATTGATAAAGTTATATCTATTGAACAGAAAGAAACACCCTTTACCACAGTATTGGCCTACTGAATGCCACAGATATATTTTAAGCATTGGACTGATATAATTATGTTTTTACACGTTTGCAACGTTTAAAAGTTCAGGGAAAAGTATATGCCTCTACTGGTGTTGCTTAAGCCAATAGCCTTTTGAGGCAGTGTTGTCAGTTGTTTCTGAATATTAGTGTTAAGGGCCAATAATGCTTACTATCATACATTAGTCACCATGTCTGTGGACGCATTTGTATGCAGTCACATGTTAATAACCCCCCCCCCCCCCCCTTTGAGTTTAGTTTTATTACACACGGGTTGGCGGTCACAAGGTTAAGCCCTTCCGATGGCTCCTGTAATGTCCAGGGGCCCGGTGTGTGTCCCTGGAGGTCTGGCTCTCAGTGAAGAGCCTCACATCGATGGAGCTACGGGTGAAATATATCAATATCTGTGGGCTGATGGCCGTGTAAGCCGGTTCGATCTCATCTAGCTGCGTCGCTCATGCCTTGGTCCAGACAAACCAAAAAAACAACTACCGCTAGGCGCTAGCTAAAGAATCTACAAGCTCAAATCTGTGTGAACAGGGCATCATTCAAGTTCAACAACTTGAATGACAACAAACGTAGTATGGCTCCCCATCTATGGAAAGGGAATAAAAACTCCCAAGTCAAAAAGGTTATAGGTTGGTTGATTGTGCTGTCATGGTTTCAATCTTTCAATGAAGGCAAAAACTCTGACCTGAAAACCATTCTGCACTATCGCTTGAGAAGAATTAACTGGACGCTTCCACAGTGCTTTGCAATAGCTGGCGGGAAGACTTACAAGTGTGAAAACTTCTTGTTTGGAACGAACTTCCACAGACAGAGTGTCTGCCAAGGATTTAAATCAAATTCGTGTAGCAGACTATAAATATATTTGTTAAAGTCTTGAAAGTGACATCAATGTTGTCACTTTCAAGGGAGTTTCTCTCCGAATCCTGACGAATACTTCGGTAACAAAACAGGAAACCATGCATAACTCCACAGTACACAGCAGGTGCAATGCAGTCTTCCCCTGGAAGTCCGGCTATAGCATTGTTGAACTTCTTCAAATATAGCTACAAATTCAACAACTGGAGCTACAAAAGGAGCTACATAGGCTACAGCTGGCAACTGCTAGAACACCAACAGCTATTTTGTTAACAGCTAGAGCTACAGTTCACTATAACTACAGCTAGCTTCAACGATATTATCCTTAGCTAGCTAAAGCGACAGTGGCTACAGCTAGCTGTGGCAAAAAAAAAGCTGCAGCTACATTTTCAAAAGTTGAAACTGCTACAGCTATTGCCACGACTAGCTACAGCTAGCTTGTACCACTGTATTAACAGTTAGCCTAAATAATAACTAAATAAGCTAAATAATAACAAAAGCCAGCTACAGCTACAGGCGTCTTCTTTGCCTGCAGCTAGCACGTGAGCTCTGGCTAATCTCTGTGTACTTTGCAGTGTTGAGAGGCTGAGGCATGAGAGTGTATTCTACTTCACCGCAGGCTCCTCCAGGGACAGGCAACATGAGGACACCACATGCAACGAGATGAGGCTGAGAACAGATCCTCCTTCTGGGCCACGGTGGAATTCAAGCCAACACTACTGTCCCCATCAGGACCGGAACACCACCATGACGGCAGAACACTCCACCAACAGCACCACTACCACCATCATCCTCATCACCTCCACCAGCACTAGCACCATGAACATCACCGCCTCCCCTCCTATCAAAATCACTTCGTCTATCGCCACAACCACCCAATACCAAAACCACCATCATCGCTACCATCCCCACCGCCGTCATAATCAACATCATCATCATCATCATCATCATCACCATCAGCACCCTCTCTCTCTGTCTGTCTGTCTGTCTGTCTGTCTGTCTGTCTGTCTGTCTGTCTGTCTGTCTGTCTGTCTGTCTGTCTGTCTGTCTGTCTGTCTGTCTGTCTGTCTGTCTGTCTGTCTGTCTGTCTGTCTGTCTGTCTGTCTGTCTGTCTGTCTGTCTCTCTCTCTCTCTCTCTCTCTCTCTCTCTTCTCTCTCTCTCTCTCTCTCTCTCTCTCTCTCTCTCTCTCTCTCTCTCTCTCTCTCTCTCTCTCTCTCTCTCTCTCGCTCTCTCTCGCTCTCTCTCTGCCATTGGTGTAGTGTAGCTAAGCCATTCATACACTGCACATGAGAACAGGTCAATGCTGTACTTGCCTTCTAGTCATTAAGCAGATTGAATCAAAGTGTCTGACAGTGAATCCAGATGCAGATCATTAAGGAGGAGTAGGTAGGGGGTCGAGGCGTCTTGGTCTAGGATGCCTTCAGGTTGGGCTGTGAACTCTGGGAGAGAGCCCAATGACTTTTGGGCTGGGTGGGAATTGGGCCGATAGGGCACCGCCCACTCTCCTGCTCGTTGGACTGGTTTATTTCTGCAGGGCAATATCAGCGCCGGACAAATGAGAGTGAAAATACTAGGTGTAGGAGACATCACTGAATCAATACTGGCTGGATTCACAGGTCAACGTGCGCTCCCCCTGCTTATGTTTATTTCATCACTGGAGGGAAATAGACAGCCTCAGAATTGATTGAATTGGCTTGACTATTCTGCAGCATAGTTTTGTATTGTATTGTGGTGTGTCGTGTAAGCTTCTGAGGTTGTATCTGCTTTTAATGTTATGTTTTGCAAAGAACCCAAAAATTCTATAACTCAAATATTCAGATTGAGTGTCTCTGCATGGTTTATGTGCTGTGTGGGTATCTGTCAATGTCTACCCTTGGAAACTGCTATGTGTGTGTGTTTGTGTCATTCTTTTCTTTCTGATTTTTGTATATGTGGTGTGTGTGTGTGTGTGTTTGTGTGTGTGTTTGTGTGTTTGTATGTGTGCGTTTGTGTGTGTGTGCATCCATGGATGCCTATCTGCGCACATTTGTCTGTTTGTGCGTTTTTTTGTGCGTGACCGTGTGTCCACATCAGCTCAATCACTGCTCCACCTTCAGACCACCTCCTCCATCACCCCTCACTCTTTCTAACGGGTCTCCTGCATTCTGATTGGCTTATGGATTTAAACAGGGACCATGCCTTGCATGCAACACAACAACAAACCACCACCAGGGACATTCAAACCTGGTGAAAAATCAATGGATGATATTCCACAAATTCTGTTCACCTTCTCAAACTCTACTAGCTCTGATAAGCTGATGGACTGAAAAAGGGACCAGGTATTGCATACTACACTAACAACCAACAGCCAATTGACATTCCAAAACTGGGTTCAGGTACTGTAGTCTGTAAACTGCGTTCTGAGTGGCTAACAACCAACAACCACCAATGGAGAGTCAACCCTAGATTCAAACCAAGAGAAAAGTATTCCTATCCCACAGTTTAAACTCTTGGGTGTCTCCAAACTGCGAGTCTGGGATGGTCTCTGCGGGCCGATTACAGAGTCTTGGCTAGTTGGTCTCCATGGGGAAGTGAATCCTGCCCCCGTTACTAATTAAAACAATAGATAATCCCGAGAGGCACGCATGGCACTTTGCTACCACATTTGTTAGAGCGCGCTGTAATTAATAGTATCATTAGTATCCGTTTTGTGTTTTTGCGTGTCGCATCTTCAGGGTTTCCTAAGGGACTTTTTTTTCAAATGTTGCATTTCAGCAACGGGCCTGCAACGACCGTTATGCTGTTGCTTCATAACTCATTACTCATATGTCTATGAGGACCTGATAGGAGCCATGTCAGTAGCATGTGTGACTACTTGTTGCTAGATCCCTCCCGGCCCCCTGTAGGGGTGGGAAGCCATCTTGCTCTTGGAGGCCTTCAGCTAGACTGCTGACGTTTAGGGGATTGAAACCATAACCTTTTGTTTGGGGAGTCAATCACTGTCACCACCACACACACTGTCCTGCCGTCCAAGCTGTTTTCAGACCGCCTATCTGCTTGTTTAGCTGCATGGTTGGTGATCAGGGTTATTTGCTGTGAGAAAAAATGATGTTGTGGATTCCCCTCACGCCCCTCCGTCTTTAGTTTGCCAGCGGCCGTGAGAACATCATGAATGTGTGAGTCCTGCTCTGTTCTCGATGATAAACAAGGAACAAAAACACAGAGTGACCGTTCATCATGACCACACATCCGGTGATGGCTACACACAGAGCGACATGCCCATTTTCAGATTAGCATCACGGCCCCTCCCACGTCATCGGGGCTGTGTTTCACTCGCCACCTCCTCCCCCTACCCCCCTCCCTCTTTCATTCCAGTGATTCAACAGGATGAAAGGGTGGGATGGGTGAGGGGGTGAGGGGGTGGGCTCTGCGATAGAGGATTAACTCATTAAATCTGCAGCTGGAACACAAGAAGATACGGAGGTCACTGCGGGTCGGCTCTGGGAAGAAAACATAATAATCAGAGAGAGAGAGAGCGAGAGAGAGACCATCCCCCCCTCCCCCAAAACCGCTCTTCTCTATCTCTCTCTCGCTCTCTCTCTCTGATTATTATGTATATTTCCTTGAGCCGATCCCCCGATCCCCCATATCCCCCCAGCCAAGCTACCTTGAATGAAGACGGAGATAAAATGGACGCCTTCACAAAGGGAAGGCACCACAGAATGGCCTCAGCACTCTGTGGTGCTGTGATTGGTTGGTGGCTGTGATCCCCCCCTATTCCCCCGTTGAGTACCCCGTTCAATTAGACAGGCTGCGGACCCGGCTAGTGGCGTCTAAATGGGCAGATAGGCGGACAGCAGATTCACTCAGTGAAGTGAGACTCCCAGTGAATTGTCGAGTGAGTCTCTAGGGCCGGATGAGTTCTTGGTTCGATTCCTGCCCGCTGTCTCCAGTCAAATCTGCAACAATACCTTATATAATCAATACAGATTATTTTCCTTTTTGAATATACCAACTTTCTTGTCTTTGACCTCACAGAGGGATAGAAGCAGTAAGGAGGATTCCTCATAGTGATTCATCCCAATATCATAGTTGTTTTATTACACGTTTTTGTTTAAACCAGATTTTCCGTCCCCTTCCTATTTGTCACAATATCATAATTATTTTATTACACGTTTTTGTTTAAACCAGATTTTCCGTCCCCTTCCTATTCGTCACAATATCATAATTATTTTATTGCACGTTTTTGTTTAAACCAGTTTTTCCGCTCCATTCCTATTTGTGAATCAGGAAGTCTGTGGAACTGATATTTATGCAGCGAGTGCTTTGGAAAATCGTCCTATTTCTAAAGGGTTCAAGGTGGAGCGTGTGGAACAACCTCACCTCTATCCACTCCAAGAAGGCCCCTTCAGCGGGCTACCTTGTTGAGCTGAGGTCACTTGAGGTCCACGTATGTAAATGTCAAATGAACCCTGCGGGTGCTGTGGAGAACATTTCTAATGGGAAGCGGGCCACTGGACTGGTTTGACCCTTCTAACTCCTTCCCAGAGTTCTTAGCGGTGCAGTAAAACCGGTATGCACTCCAGAACGCGTTGACAACATTATTTCAAAATAGCTGGTGAATTCAGTGAACCCCCGCATCCTGCCACACAAACATTAATGTATTGTGGTATCACGTAATTATCTTGTATGTGACGGGAGGCTTGGTGCAAGAAGGGCTCATTTTACTCTGTTTGTTCCATGGGAAGCGCTCTTTTGTCACTTACCTTTGTGCATTTTTCCTCGCATGAGCCGTGGCTTTGGAAGTATGTAATTTGATCTGGCGTTGTTCACAATATGGAAAATCAAAATATTTATCTGTTGTAGCATGTGTACTGAAAATAGACAATTTGAATTGTTGCGTTGGCATAACCTTGGTTTAGAAATGTACTTCTCCTACTACGCCTGTTAACTAATGCTTAAAATAAAGAAATGGATTTATTTTAATACATATTTTATATAAATAAAGATGAATGAAATAGTTGGAGACTGTGGGCCATTGTAACAAGACAGACTTGGACTAACAAGAACTGAGAAAAAAATTGATAAAAAACTATCCCTAGCCCTGTTAAATTATGTAGATTAATTAACACCTCAGTTAACATGAACAACATAACCTTAGGCAAAACAAAAACCATGAGTAAATCCTTCTTCCACAAATAGTTAGCTGTTAGTTAATGCTTATGAGTGCATCAATTAAATTCAATAAATGGTTAATTAATGTACCCTTATTGTAAAGTATTCCCACTATTACTTATGTAGTTATCTATACTTTAATATTACAATAAAGACACAGGCAATGGCCTATAAAGTGGAAACATCAAATATGTTCTTCGGCACAATAGCTTGAATACAGAGACAGGTCGTTAAGGACCATTCACGTAAACAGACACAGATGACGCGTCTTAAAAGGGTACCAGCAGCTTGGCGATGTGGTCAAGTTTCCCTGGCAACACGGTCAGTTGAAAAAAAAGGACACAAAAAAGTACAAAGAGTGACCTCTATGTCAACTACTGATCAATGAACTACACAATTAATGAAGTGGATGCACTCACTTTTATGCTGATCACTAATCGATTTGGTTGGCTTTTTGGGGTCTTTCAAAAAGGCATTGTGAGGTAAAGACAACCCTTCATGCTCTTCAGCTAGGGGATAACTCTTGTGTATTCAAATTTATATTCTACATACCAGCAATGAGCAGGTCAAATATATAACTGATAACGTAAACATGTTCTTATGTTTTTTTAATGCATATTGTACATTGATAGTTATTGCAGTCATAATGTTTACTTTGTTTTAATGGCCATATTGCCATGAGAGTGTAATATAATACAGAAGAAAAACACAAAACTGTGATTGGGAAATTCGACAAAAGAACAAAAAAGAAATTCATAAAAAAATATCACATTTCAAAATAATGGTGCCTTTGGGTGCTATAGGCCTACTACTTTAGCTTCATGATAGCTGCTGAGAAAGCTTGGATTACCATACAGCTTTGGCTTCATGCTAGCTTTGGCTACAGAGAAAGCGCCAATTACAATCAAGCTTAGCTTCATGCTAGCTTTAGCTACAGAAAAGCTTCAATTACCATCCAGCTTTAAGCTTTCACGCTAACTTCAGCGACAGAGCAATCTTCAGTTATTACAGAGTTTTACATTACGGATCCCCTGCCTTTCAAACCAGGAGTGGCCGATCCCTGAGGCGAGCAGTCAAGCCTGGAGTCTGTAAGAGATACTGTCTGCCTTCTTACCCGGGTAGGATGGAATATCCCCCAAACATCCCGAGCTAGTGTCAGGAGAACCCGCCCTTATTTTACCCAGCTCTTTGATTACGGCAGCTGAACTACGGATTACCAACTGACGAAATTGTCCTGGCCCGCTATCGTCTATCGCTATCGTTTTCATTTAGAGCCCTTAAAACACTCTTCTTCTTCTTCTTCTTCTTCTTCTTCTTCTTCTTCTTCTTCTTCTTCTTCTTCTTCTTCTTCTTCTTCTTCTTCTTCTTCCCTCTTGGATCGTCTGATGTCTCATCAGTGGAGTTAATTGTGTTGCTAAACGCTATCTCTTTAATTAAGAGGACGTGGGTTCCAGAGATATTTGTGGAGATTGAGAGAAGATAAGGGGCATGAATGAAAATACCTTCATCCGAACCAACAGGACCCCCATTAACCTCATATGGGCACCCAGGGTGGGATACCTTGAAGATAGGTGGGGGGTTTGTTCAGAGTGTGTGGTGGGTGAGTTAAAAGTGGCTTGCGACCTGAAATGTAATAATGAAATAGACCTTTTTTCCGTCAATCAATTGATGAGTGTTGACTGATTCTATTCTGTCATGATAAATGATACAGAAATAATGACAAAATTAAGTGTGTGAAATTATTTACATATATATACATACATATATTTGCATTCTACTTTTCTCGATTACTTTCAGTTTGGCAACAGCACCTAAGCCTTGCTGCAAATCGTACCAATCAATCATTGGATGACACGACAACGCAAAACAACCAAATGTATTTAAATCATTTGATTTAAAAAAATTACAATAAACACATTTCATTGCATAACTCTCAGTACGGGGTCAAAATTGCATCCACGATTTGTGTAGTGGAAACTTTACTCTGCGCTATACTTCAATTATTCACATTATTGTGTATTGTTATTGTTTCTCCTTTCCAGTAATTTATGGCATCATTTCTTGAAACAATGAATAGCAAGTGTAAAATATATTTGCCTCAGTGTGTCTAAACTCACCCTGAAATTGATTAGCTCCTCAATTTATTCTCCCAGTGGGTAACAGGGTTCAACTCATAACATAAACAGCATCTGATGGTGTTTCAACCAGACTTTACACACAAACACACACAAACTCAGTCGCACGCACACACACACACAAACGCAAACTCTCAGTCACACGCGCATAAACACACACGCACGCACGCAAACACGCACAAACATGCACACACACACACACATACAAACTCTCAGTGGCACATACATACACAAGCACGCACGCACGCACACACACACACACACACACACACACACACACACACACACACACACACACACACACACACACACACACACACACACACACACACACACACACACACACACACACACTGACCCTGTTCTGAAAACCTCTCTCCCTAAAATGTTTCTCATTTATGCTATTTAACGGAACATGCTATTTATGCAATGTATTCATGCTTGAGACACACATCAAAAAATGTGATACAACAAAAGCTCGGTGTCATCATACAGAGCCTCACAAAGGCTAATGGAAGACAAATACAAACTCTTTGTCCTCTGCTGGGGTTCCTCCACTCATACTTGAAGTGAATATCAATTCACCTCGACAGATACCCAAACACACAGAGAGACAGAGGGGGCGGACTCTCTCAGGTAATTGAAGGGTAAGACGTGATTAAAAGTTGGTATGTCCTGCGTTCTTGGTGGATCCTCACACTAAAAGCAATTATATCAAAGGGCCGTCTAATCAATTTCCATTATCCGCAATAACTGTCCTGCTATTTTTTCGACCTCCGAAGAAATCAAACAGAAAAGGGTAGACTCACCAACCTTCGAAATATACATTACTGCCAACAAAAACCTATTAACTACATTCCTTGGTGCCTTCAAAGTGGATCTTAAAGTGTGTGTGTGTGTGTGTGTTTGCCATATGGGGATAAATAATTAAAGTGAACTGATAAAGAGGAATGCACTGAGAATGGGTTTTGACATTTTCCTCTGAGAGCTCATTTTGTGTGGAGCGAGGGCTTGCGCCCAGCGCGGGCCTTGAAGTGAGAAGCCAACTAATTGGATTTTCACCTCATTGAAACTAACCAGAGGGACAGGAGAACAGGGACCCGATCACAACTCTGCTCTGCCCTGGCTGCACTCGCACTCGGGAGTCGTCAGTACTTCGGAAGGACTCTCCACTAGTCTGGGCCAGGGCTCTGTGGAGGACGCGTGGACATCTGGCTTAACCTTGTATTTCACACTGTTGCATGAGCACCCATGTATGGTGAGGCATATATTTGTGTGCAAACCGGGGACTGTATTCCCCAGCGAGACGTACAAAAGTGTGTCGCCTTCCCAGACGTCCCCGTAGGGACGTCTGGGAAGGCGACCCGGACTCTTCTGAACAGACACCATCCCATCACTCTACATGTCCATCTAGCCCTATATATCCATACTAACCCTGTCTATCCCATAATAACCCTGTATTGTCCTATATATCCATGTATATCCCATAATAACCCTGTATAGCCCTATATATCCATGTATATCCCATTATAACCCTGTATAGCCCTATATATTCAGGTATATCCCATAATAACCCTGTAATGTCCTATATATCCATGCATATCCCATAATAACCCTGTATAGCCCTATATATCCAAGTATATCCCATAATAACCCTGTATAGCCCTATATATCCATGTATATCCCATAATAACCCTGTATAGCCCTATATATCCATGTATATCCCATAATAACCCTGTATAGCCCTATATATCCAGGTATATCCCATAATAACCCTGTATAGCCCTATATATCCATGTATATCCCATAATAACCCTGTATAGCCCTATATATCCATGTATATCCCATTATAACCCTGTATAGCCCTATATATTCAGGTATATCCCATAATAACCCTGTAATGTCCTATATATCCATGCATATCCCATAATAACCCTGTATAGCCCTATATATCCAAGTATATCCCATAATAACCCTGTATAGCCCTATATATCCATGTATATCCCATAAGAACCCTGTATAGCCCTATATATCCAGGTATATGCCATAATAACCCTGTATAGCCCTATATATCCAAGTATATCCCATAATAACCCTGTATAGCCCTATATATCCAGGTATATCCCATAATAACCCTGTATAGCCCTATATATCCAGGTATATCCCATAATAACCCTGTATAGCCCTATATCAGTGTTTAACGCTGTCGTGCCGTAGTTGAGATTCAATAAAAGGTTCCATGAAGTAAGTTCAATCCTTCCATCTGCAGTAGATGGAAGGGCGGGGAGGTAAGAAGGCAGGCACACAGACAGACATAGTAGATGGACAGATAGGTAGATAGATAGATAGATCTATGGATAGAAATATGGGTAGACAGACAGACCAACCTCTACTGATTCTAGTTACACTGCCTTTAGAGAGAGGAAGAGAGCATTGATGATTCACTTAGCTTCAAGTGTATACTTTATATTAAAGTCTCAGCCTACACCCGATTATTCTGTTAGATTCAAGTGTAGACTCTTCATCTTATATTAAAGTCAGCCTAGATGTATTTTCATGTTTGCTACAGACAGACAGAGAGAGAGAGAGAGAGAGAGAGAGAGAGAGAGAGAGAGAGAGAGAGAGAGAGAGAGAGAGAAGAGAGAGAGAGAGAGAGAGAGAGAGAGAGAGAGAGAGAGAGAGCATTACTACAACTAGACTGTGGGAGGGGTGACACCCATAACCTTGCAGCTGAAAGTCAATGTGTATGGAAAGATCTTTGGTCTTTCAGACAAATATATTCCCAGCTATGTTCTAAACTGGATTATTTGTCATACGTGGATATACTGTATAAATTAAAACAAGTGATGTTCAATTAGTACAAAAAAGAGAAATGATGTCCACCATGCCAACTATGAGCTGATTTGAACCCTGTCGGTCTCTTCTGTCTGACGTTTAAATTAGCTTGAAGAACTCAAAATGTAATAACGTAATACAGCTCAATCCCTTTTTTTCCATCTTAAAAATTAGGTCCTTTTAATGATTAAAGTTATCAGGAAAAGCCGGTGTTATATTTTTATGCGCAACCACAAGGGAATCGTATCATATAATAGAAAAAGAAAAAAAAGGTAGGGTCACTTTCACTTTGAATTGATATATCTCTCACCATTAGACCTACTTCTTCTGCTCCTCATTCTCAGCCAATAGACTTACAGGGGCCGTTTTAATGACTGTTCTTCATGTTATTCTCACACTAGAATCCGCCATTAACATTCTTTTTTCCCTCCCTGTCTTTTAATTTGAAACCTTGCTCTGTTTGACGGTGTACCCATTTCCCTTGAGTACCCCCCCCCCCCCCTCCTCTCCTCCGCTTCCCTCTCGTCTTCTTCTTCTAAGATGTCTTCACGTCCTTGGGGAGGTATTCTCTTGCTCTCGCTTCGTGTGTTGGACAAATTACTTCAGCTAATAGAATTGCTACCCTATAAATATCTATATAGATCTGAATCTGTGGCAGGTTTTTTGTCAGTTGATGATGTCATAGGATAAAGCCAGCAATGTGTGGAAAATGGTGAGAAATCAAGTGATTTCCGATGCATGCTAGTTTCAAGCTAGTTCTCCACTGTTTGTTCTCACCAGGTGCCTTCCCTAATGTAATTGGTGACCTTCTACCCAAATCTGTCCCAGAGCAGATCCCTTTCAATACTGAAACCCCCTCCTGTTCCATAATCCCAAAGCTAACAGAAACCCGTGGCGAGGACACTTTGACTGCAACAGACTTGCTCACTGTTTACTTGATTTTCCGTTCAAAAATCACCCTTTTGCCTTTACTGAGGAACAGATTTAATGTCTATCGGAGGTCAACGTGGCCTCATGCTTTCATCGGCCCTCGACTAAAGGACACTTTAAAATGATTAATACCAATACTTATACATATCGGTCTTTGTGTTCTATGGAACCCTGGGATTGCGTGGAAGCTACAGACATATTAAGTTACAGACATGAATGTCATTCAAAAGAGGTAAACAAGGGCAACCGACCAATTGCAGGTGAATTTGGAGAAATGTCATCCTCACCGGCTGGACTGAGATGAGAATGAAGACGGCCGTTGTCGTTTGGATTGAACTGCTCGAGGCATTGTTCAGTGGCACACACATCAGGGATAGTGATTGTACCACTTAATCAGGAGCTTCCTGCTAAACTAGGCCACCAATGTCCACTAATGTCTTAATTGCTGGCACTTAATCCTTTCAAACAACCACTTTGTCTTCATCCGCTTGGTTTAAATGTAACACACATGCCTCGTCATAAATTGGACATACAACACCTTACTGAATTTAGCTGTTCCATATGATTTTAGTACTAAACCAAACTTTAAGCAGTCCAAAAAATACCAAAACACCACGAATAACCAACACACATATCAGTATTAGCTTCAAATTCCACTTGAGGAGATCAATACGGGACTCTTTGGAATAACTTAGAAGACGACTAGAAGGAAGATTTAGTAGTTTTGTGTAAACACATGTCTGATGCTCTTAGACTAGCAGGAGGCAGTAGGGAAGGTTTAGATTCATCGTCTCTTTAATTCCAAATCAGTTTGGAATTAAAATAATATATATAAGACTATTAAGGCCTCCACTGCTGTTGTCCAACTGTGAACACAGCTGGAATCAGCCAGTTCTTCCCAGATGCCCGCCGATAAAACCTGACAACGATGAAAGTACAGCAGTGATAAAAACTACATGAGTAACGGGGGGTATTTTCCCTTCAGGCGTACCATTGTCTGGGAACAAAGCAGTTTAATGCTAAGATCTGTGACTTTTTCACTTGAGCTCTCCTTTTTGTTCAAAATAATTCAAAGTAATTTGAGCATCTAAAGAATAAAAAACATCCACCCAAAAATCAATGGAGCCTCCGAAATTGATTTAGTGTGTGAGAGAATGAACGCAGATCATTTAAATTTTTAACAAAAGCCTTGGAAAATGGTGCACACATATTTTTCTTATGTTTGCAATAATATTCTCCTAAAAAGGCAAAGATAATCTGAAGTGTCCCTCACTATTTTGCAAATACTAATTTGGACAAAGGAAGTATCGTTTTCAACTACAATAAGTTGAACACTGAATTAGAAGAATATTTAAGAAAGCACACACATACACACACGCGCACGCAGGCACGCAAGCACGCAGAAAGGCACGCACGCACGGACGCACGCACGCACGCATGCACGCACGCACGCACGCACGCACGCACGCACACACACACACACACACACGCACACACACACAAACAAACACACAGACACCAACCAAGCCATTTCCTGGTGCTGTATACTGAACAAATACTGAGATGGGTTGAGGTCACACTAGTTAAGCGGACCCTGCCTGGCTCTGCCATGGACCCCCAGACCCCCGGTACACTCCCACAGCTGTTCAAACAGGGAAGGACCCAGACTGTAGACAAACAGCCCCCCTCTCTAATGATAACACATTTCATTATAATTAGCCCTTATAAAGTGTGATCTGGCTGTTTACTATTGAGGCATTTAACAGACGCCTTATCCAAAGTGACGTGCACTGAATTCAGATGCATGTCTTAAAGTGAACTTACAGTAATTTCATACTGACGTATGTTACTTTGTTACGTTTCAAAGGTGTAAGTATGGCTTATATGACCTTGAACATAGAAGTGTCTGCCATTTAATCACTGTTTTTGCAAACATGTTTGTGAACGTCCATAGCTATTCAGCATGCCATTTAAAACTATCTCATCGTCTGCACATTGGAGCTGAAACCAGGGGACCACTGACACTCTCCGGAGCAGACCAGGTTAGGGCGTATGTCTCAAGGCCTCCTACAGGTTAGGCTATGGCGTCAAATGATCAAACCCAGAAACGTTTTTTCGTCTCGAGGTCGAACGCCAGCAACCTCACCTATGATCCTGTGTTTACGTCCAATTAGAAGACCCAGTTTGACCGAGGTTTGGGGGGGGGCGATGATGTTGAGGTTGGGTGCCAGGGAAGGAAAAGGGGGACTTTAACCTCCGGGGGCTGGTGGGGGGACCCGACACACAAACATCTTCATCACCTTCACTTAAACCTGGCCGCCGACCGTACAGTGATGGATGATGCTGAGAGAGGAGGAGGAGGAGGAGGAGGAGGAGGAGGAGGAGGAGGAGGAGGAGGAGGAGGAGGAGGTGTGAGCTAGCGATGGGGTAAGGGGACGCAGAGGCTAGCAGTGAGACCAGCGTAGGTGTGGGCCCCCTCCCCCGAGGGAACCAGGGCTGATGGGTGTAGCGAGGGACCGGGGGGGGGGCTTGTCTGGAGGCAGCTGAGGGGAGGGAGGAGCCCCTAATAGATGGCCATCGCTATGGGCCAATTACTCAATTAACTGATCTGACAAAGTGCTCCATCTCCACCCCTCTCCTCCCCCTCCTCCTCCCCTTCACTCCCTCCCTCCCTCCTCCCCTCCCCCCCCGTCTTTGTTTTTCCCCGCGTGCCACAATGTTTGTCCTCCACTCTCAGGTGGAGGAGAGGGAGGAAAACAACAAGTGGAGAGGAGAGGGGGTGGAGCTGGGAGGTGGGAGGAGAGAAGTTGGCGGGGGAGGTAGGGTGGATGAGGAGGGGGAGGGGGAGGGAAAGGTGGTGGGAGGAGAGAAGGAGAAGGAGGAGGGGAGAGAGGAGGTGGGGGAGACGGGAAGGTGGTGGGGGAGTGGAGGTGGAGGAGAGAAGGAGGAGGTGCAGGTGACTGGAGAGGAGAGATGGGGGCGGGGGAGAGGAGGTGTGGGAGTAGAGGTGGGGTAGAAGGAGGTGGAGGTGCAGGGCTCTCTGGTCTGAAGGTCATGGCGGCTCCACACAGCCCTTCTCCGGCGCCCCCCCGGTCATCAATCAGGCCTAGCCGTGTGTGTCTGGGCTAATACGACGAGAAACTCTCACCCAGCGTGAACTCACAGAGGGTACGTCTGAAATGTTAGCTATTAATTGCTCATGAGTGACTTGGGTGTTTGTGTGTGTACGTGTGTGTGTGTGTGTGCGTGATAGTGTTTGTATACGGTTTTGCGTTTCAACAAGTACATATATGTGTGTGTACGTGTATGACTAGACTTGTGTGTGTGTGTGTTTGTGTGTGTGATTGTGTCTGCTTGCATGCATCTGTATGTGAATACGAGTGTGTGTGTGTGTGTGTGTGTGTGTGTGTGTGTGTGTGTGTGTGTGTGTGTGTGTGTGTGTGTGTGCATCCATGCATGCCGCTGTGTGTTTGTGCATGCTGCAGCCTAAGAGTTTGTGTGTGAGTGTGTGTGTGTGTGTGTGTGTGTGTGTGTGTGTGTGTGTGTGTGTGTGTGTGTGTGTGTGTGTGTGTGTGTGTGTGTGTGTGTGCAGTAGTATGGGTGTGTGTGTAAGGGACCCTTCAGCAGCAGAGTAGGTGCTTCATTAGAGGAGTGGGATCAGTAATGATCCTTCTCTCATGAGGGGACCGGGCCCCCAGGAGCTCGCTGGGAGCCTCCTGATAATACACACACACACACACACACACACACACACACACACACACACACACACACACACACACACACACACACACACACACACACACACACAAACAAACACGCACACAAGGAGACGCGACACACACATGCTCAACCAGGACTTAGACATTTGCATGTATACACTGTCAAGTGTGCACGCACACAAACACACAAACTCAACTCTGAGTAAGCCGCACACACACAAACACCCAACCACATACTCGGTCAAGACAAACACACACACACACTCACCAAGAAGACAGAAAGAGACTCACGCACACACTCACCCAAACAAACAAATACATAGTCACAAATAGACTTATAAACCCACCCCTACACAGACACACACACAAACACACACACACACACTCACACGCACACACACACACACACACACACACACACACACACACACACACACACACACACACACACACACACGCTGTCTTATCAGGTCTCTCCAGCCACAGACAGACAAACTTCTGATTGGCCCTGCTGGGCTCAACCAATGGTGTTGTACATGTAAACACACAAACACACACACACACACACATGCATAAACTTGCATAAATAAATCATTAGACGCATACAGTAACACACATGTACACACACAAATACACACAGATAAATGCAAACGTGTGCGTATATGTATTTATCTGTGTGTGTGTGTGTGTGTGTGTGTGTGTGTGTGTGTGTGTGTGTGTGTGTGTGTGTGTGTGTGTGTGTGTGTGTGTGTGTGTGTGTCTGTGTGTGTGTTTATGTGTATGTCTGTGTGTGTGAGTGTGTGTGTGTGTGAGACCCCTGGCAGCTCCATCTCCAGGCTCTCTTCTCCCCGCGCCCCAGTGTGTGTTGGAAGCTAACCGCTGCTATCATTCAGCTAGCCGCCTAGCCAACAATAACTAGCAATTTAGCATGCAATGAATTCCTCATTCTGGGTTTATAGTTATTGCCTTTCGGATTCACAGTGCAATAAGGTGATTGGGTTTTGGCCGCGAGAGTGGCTGGGATTGTTCTGGGATGGCATTCGACATAATTCAATCATTTTGATGGCTGTATTTCACATCACAACAAATACTGCGTACCCTGGATGTGGCGTGTGGAGATAAGAAAGCAAAGAGACGGGGGATTCGCTGGGTTTTTGCTGTCTCCTCGTCTTTGGATTTGTTGGAGAATTTGAAAGCATTACACAATCATCTCTTTCTTGTTCAGCCATGCACACACAGAGACACACACAAAAGCGCACACACCAATATCACACATCAAGCAAGCACATTTGAAAACACGGATGCAAAATACAGACACCTGTACGCACACACATGAGTTTAAAAAACCCACACTCCTACACAAACGTCTAAATAAATACCCAGGCGCAAACATGCCCTCAGTCGGAGCGTATCGCACATTACAGGAGGTCATTTTAACTAGTCTTTCTCCCTCTATGGTGCCCGGGAATAATGAGGAGCATATATCAGCTCCCTCTCCATCATTTAAAAGCCCGGCGACCCCACCACATCTCAAGGTTTCCATCTACATGTTTATAGTTGAACGCCTTTTATAGGGGGGACTTGAGTCCTCTGCTAAGTTCTGACACCAAACAGCACTGCTTCATAAGCCGGTTGAACACCAACGCTGTTTTCATGCAGCAATGTGCACAGAAGTCGGTCGCCTTGACATACTGTTTTTCAGAAGGTATCCGACTGAAAATGCAAATGCCAGACTAATGACGTCAGCAGTCCAAAGTTCAGAGGTGATGCAGAGTGGAGGCGACGGGCGATTTCCTCGCGACACGCGTATGAGGCAGTACTCTCTTGTATTAGAAAATAGCAGAGCTTGGCGCCCTTTAACCGCGGCCGCACCAGACTTCGGCAGTGTGAATACTCTCTCCGGCACTTTTAAACACATTCCGGCTTGAGTGTTTTTTGCTGTTATAAAACCATTAGTGGCCGCTCGGCAGCACAGGCACACAGGCGGTGGTGCACTCCTGACTACAGTAGAGCAGAGTGGACAGAGCTGTGCAGAACACTCCACCCTCTGATTTAAACAAGCTGAAATTCTCCATCTGTGCAAATCATAGGAAGGTCATACTAAATGATTATCATTGTAATACGGCGATTTCATACGTGGAGAGTTTGGAGAAAAAAACACGAAGAGCCAATCAGCAGCTTAATTATCCTGGGGTTCAGATGCGACAATGTGCTGTTGACATTTACAAATGTCATACAAAAATGAATAAATATTCTCAATTACACAGATGATGGAGAGAGGAGCAGACGGCAGGAAGCCGTCTGATTCCCAACATTAAATGTTGGGAATCGTCAAGTAAAATATTTGGACAAAATAATGCCTGCATGATATTTATGGTTAATCTCATAAAAAAGTTCTTAACATAAATATATCAACAATAAATTATTACCAATAAACGATATAGCTTCAACTTCGTGCACATCGTTTTATTTATTTATTTATTTTAATATTTATCATCTCTACATTTATTTGTTTTAAATGTTGGTTTCTTTATTTCCTCGTAATATAGTGAAAATCTTTGCAGTCTTATCACTATTTTGAATCTGCGATTGGCTAAATGACACTCTCAAGACATCTGTGATTGGCTAACTCCTAACCGGGGGGGTTAAGAAACACACGAGGCAAAGTGAACCCCACACAGCAGGCGATCCATAAGTGGGTCAATTGATGGGAAGAAGCACACCCGGGCGAACAATGGAAACCTGCAGCTCAACACGGATGCCCTTTAGCAGCCTGTCCCATTGTTCTCAGAGCACGGGGGGAGACTCAACGACTGAGCAGAGGGCGCCCTCTGTGTCTGTACAGCGGGGCCCTTTTGTGTTCTGAGGACCTTGTGAGTCCCCCCAAGGTCCTCAGACACAAAGAGCACCTGAAGTGTATAATTATTGCTCGCTGGCATTCCTATTATTTCCATCAGCATAAACTCTCTCCCAGTGAGGCCGAGTAGTCTTTCTGCCCGACGAAGAGCGGCCGCTATTTCTCCCTGACCCCCCCCCCCCCTCCCCCCCTGCCCCGGGGCCCTGTGTTTTAATCACCCCCGGCTTCCCGGGCCGTAAAAACCAGTCGTTGACGTTTATTAGACAACGGAGGACCATAAATAAGCACCTAATTGGCTCATAGCGAGTGTGTTGTGCTCTCCCCTTGGCCCCGCACAAACCCTGTGTCATAGGTTGAAGCTAGCAGACGGCAAGCGCCAGGAGAGAAGGCCCTTCTCTCTTTCTGAGTAGATCCGGAGAGTGATAACGGTGGGGTTGGAAGACACAACTATTCACTGAGTTTTGGTATTCACTGCAGAAACAGCTCAGACCGGATATGCAGGTCCAAGGCTAAGACTTAATTATTTCAAAGTTTTCTCTTTTCAGATTGTAAGGACGGTACATTTGGTGTGTTGTTGTTCTCACCTTGTCTGGAATAGGGTTTATACAAACGTTTGAAAGAGTTTGATAACTCGTCTCCTTCTTGACAAGTTATCCACACGCAGGCAAATGTACACCAAAGCACACACCAACACACACACAGATACACACGCACACACACACACACACACACACACACACACACACACACACACACACACACACACACACACACACACACACACACACACACACACACACACACACACACACACACACACACACACAATTAATAAACTATGAGAACAACTGTCGCCTTTAATCTCCAGTCAAAACTAACTAGCTATAGTCATCAATACATTCCATTCTTGCCTAAATGTACCACCTCACCTAGAGAAAAAGTTAATTAATAATAATAATAATACATTTAATTTAGAAGCGCCTTTCAAGACACCCAAGGTCACCTAATCCGTCTGACGTAGGTAATTAGGTAGGTAATTGCATCATGTCATTTGATATTTGATTTTTGTTACAATTTCATAGAAAATAATTAATTTGAAGTTGTTTTGAATCATACTGCCTGCTTCACACATCTATGTACACCAGGGGTGCCCAACCTTTTTTGACCCAAGATCTACTTTTCAAGTAGCCAACCTCCCGAGATCTACCAGCAAACCTACCTTCAAGCCAGGGGGGGGGGGGGGGGGGGTAGAGAACAATTGTTGACGGGGGGGGGGGGGTAGAGAACAATTGTTGACGGGGGGGGGGGGGTGGGTTGTATCGTGAACCTACGGACTTCAGTGGGGGTTTCATTCCGTCTGCGCACAGCACCTTCTCAACGATAATCAATAATCTTCCTCCCACTCAGGGTGAAAATGGTAGGTCTTAGCTTGTTTCCCCTCAGCCATGCCAACGTTTAGGAGTGTGTAATTAACAGCACATGCGCTACCGCGCGTATATGTCCCGCGCAAATTTAATTTCATTAAAAAAAAAAAAAAAAAAACTTTTTTTTTTTTTTTTCTTCACCCCTCGCGATCGACTTGGGATCTGTCGGCGATCTACTGGTAGACCGCGATCGACTGGTTGGGCACCCCTGATGTACACGCTCTACAGGACATATTTAGACTATGAATATTACTAAAGTTTGCATCTTCAAACTCAGCTGTAAAACTTACATCTAAATACTAGCACTCACGAAAGTCACACTGTTGAAAAACTCACATCCTTAAAACCTCACATCTGTCAACGCATAACTAAACTCAATTATAAAACAATTAGCATTCGTAATAAATCTGCAAAAAATTCAGCGCCGCAGAAGGCACGGCATTAGGCCTTTCTCCAAGAGCCTCCAACCCTTCACCCACTGTAAGTAAAAGTATTTCAGCCTCTGCTGCTATGCTTCAGCCAAGACCTCCAGACATCCACACCCTGACATTGACAGTAAATAGGTTGGGACCAGACCTTTAAATCCACACGAGTCACAATGTGGCATGGCCTCGCGGTGCTATTGTTCAGCCTAGCGTCTAATGGCATCCGCTTTGGTAGGGAGAGGCTACGGCGTTAGCTCCTCCGCCAGCCCTTTATAGAGAGGGTTATTGAACTCCGGCTGTGGTTTTAATTGTTTTAGCCTCGGCTCTTTGTTCATCTGTTTAGACTCGATGATTCCTTTATTTTCACCACTTATTTTCGTGTTTGGAGAACAAACAAGTTAATGTCCTGAGTACCCAATCTAGGCCTTGAACAGAACAGACAAACGAGTAAGTTAATGTGCTGTGCATTAAAGTGTTTAACATAGAATGCTTCTTATATCATATAGTTATCTTCCACATTTTCCCTTGAAATTGCGAAACGCGTCCGTGCCCAGATTTATTGAGCTTTTGATTTCCCCAGGGTTCTCGATAGCATTGGGCGCACATTGGACATTGATAATCATTAATTATGTCTGTATTACTAAATCGACACGCATGCAATCAATAAATATGAGAACTTTTCTTCACACTCCTTCCCACTGGAGCCTGCAAATCTTGAAACAGTTTCACACCGCACAGAGACATGTGTCTAGTCTTTTCTGGATCAGAGTGTGCTTGTAATTTGTTATTTGCCAGATTCATCAAGTGGAAATACAGATGGTCACATTATTTCATAATTTACCCATAAACAGCTTGTTTTAAAACTCATAATTACCCATCCATCTCTCTCAACCTCTCTGCCTCTCTCTCTCTCTGCCTCTCTCTCTCTCTCTGCCTCTCTCTCTCTCTCTCTCTCTCTCTCTCTCTCTCTCTCTCTCTCTCTCTCTCTCTCCCTCTTTTTAAATACATAGCTATATACAGCTATACATAGCTAAATATATACATACACATCACAAGCCACTTGACACTTGCCTTCCCCCGCCTGTGTATAGAAACATGTCATGATATACTTTTACTTTGATGGCACACAGGTCTTATCACACCCACAGATACAAACACGCAGATGTACAAACACATGCGCACAAGTACATTTGTACACATGCACACATACAAGCACACACACACACACACACACACACATAGGCTAACATACATGCATTCATCTGCAGACACATACACAATCACACATACAGATACAACGCATGCACACATATCTCAAACACGTAAGCAAACACACACACACACACACACACACACACACACACACACACACACACACACACACACACACACACACACACACACACACACACACACACACACACACACACACACACACACAAACACACACACACTGATACGACATTCTGACGACAACACAGGCTAAACCACATAGCTACACACGTTGACCTGGTTAATACCAATGGTCTCCACGTTGGCCATCATTTCCTCATTTGAACTGCCCCCTGTGGAATAAACAGCATCATAAAACCAATCTATTACACAGGAAATAACGCAGATCGATAGCCCTACCTATCCGCACGGTAACCAGCCATAACTCTTCAGTGCCTATCCTCCTTTACGGCCCCCTGGCCTATGCATTCCTCCTTGTTAAGCCCTCCTCTAAAACAATAGCCCCATGGTAAATACCTCCTCGGTCTTTAATGAAGGGGAGGAGCTGGACTGTGATTGGTGGATGGATGAGGACTCATGCATCCCTTTTACACATTGCGTGCTTGACATGACATAGCAGACACCCGAGATCACCAAGGTGATTATATGATGGTGATAAAGGGAATGCTGCTAATGATGATGATGATGATGATGACCACGACGAAGGTAACGACGTTGACATGGAACAAAACGGATCATCATTTGAGAGCCCCTCTCGTAATTCAACCCTGAGACTTCATCCGACAAAAACGAACGCCGGTACTTAAATAAGGTAATAACTCTGCGGCAATAACTCAGCTACAAACGACTCAGGACCAGCGATTAGTGCATCTGGCCTAAGGAGGCCTACAGGTAGACCGCGGACCACGTGGGACCAAACTCTCGGCGACTCGTCCAGCACCACGCTAACCGCTAGCTTATCCCTTCCCCGTACCCGGTCTATATTTATCCATACATTCTGTACAATAACAGCTGGCCATTTCAGATAGGGTAGCTATTGTCGGGGTGGTTTCGGCAGCGCGGCCGCAGGGAACAGCCCAGTGTCGTCCTCCACGTCCTCCTCCCCCCCCCCACTAACGCTGATGCATGGAGAGGAGGGCCGGAACTGACAGAGGATTCACTACATCACATCATGAGCAGGAGGGGAGGGAGGGAGAAGAGGGTGGGAGAGGGGTGTGTGTGTGTGTGTGTGTGGGGGGGGGGGGGGGGGGGGGTATGGTTGCCGTGGTGTCTGCCAGGCTGGGGTCTCCAGGTAGCGGTGCTTTACGGCGGGGACCCGGGAAACGTCTGGCGCGGCGGGCGCGGCGGCTTCCACAAGAGCTGAGCCGTGTTGAGAGAAAATGAATCCTGTTGTGGGGGGAGGGAGGGAGGGAGGGGGGTAAGTAAATGTATCATAACTGTCAGCCGCGGGCCCGCGGGGACAATGACAGAGATCATTCCCTCTCTCCCACTGGGCTATCTTAGTATCCACGTCTCTCTCTGTCTCTGTCCTCTATCTCTTTCTTCCTCCCTCTCTCGCAGGCTTCTCCTCTCTCTCTCTCTCTCTCTCTCTCTCTCTCTCTCTCTCTCTCTCTCTGTCCTCCATCTCTTTCTTCCTCCCTCTCTCGCAGGCTTCTCCTCTCTCTCTCTCTCTCTCTCTCTCTCTCTCTCTCTCTCTCTCTCTCTCTCTCTCTCTCTCTCCCCCCCCCTCTCTCTCTCTCTCTCTCTCCCTCTCTCCCTCTCTCTCTCTCTCTCTCTCTCTCTCTCTCTCTCTCTCTTCCTCCTCATCCCTCTCTGTCTCTCCTATTCTCTCCTCTCTCTCTTTGCTGCCCACTGTCCTCTCTCTCCTCTCTATGTCTCTTCCTGCTCTCCTCTCCCTCTGACTGGCCCCCTCCTCTTCCTCACTGGCCTCAACCCCTTTATCTCTCCCTCTGTCCTTGTCGGCTCTACTCTTCGTATCTCTGTCTCCTCCACCTGTTCTTCAGTGTAGTTTACTTTATTTATTTGACGATTCACTTCAAAAGGACAACGCCACGGTGGCCCCACCAATGTACATGTGCAATTAAAAAGATAACACGATTCTGTTACCAAGCCAAGCGGTAAAAAGTCACAGGACTTATTTTCAGTGGTGGTCCTTGTTGTATTGTCATGTCGGGGGGTGTGCATATTTGTGTGTATATGAGCAAGGCGATAATTGTGTACGACAAACGCTGCACAGAAAGGCACAAAATAAATAAACTATTCACATTGGGCATTAACATGCATAATTCAACAATATGTCAAACTGGTCCATACCAAAAAAAAGTTGTTGCCTTTTATGTGTATAGTGTATTTTTTGGTCGGCATATGGAACAGTTATAGTATAGGTTTATGGATGGGTCCATACTAAACCTATATTAAAACTAGTCCAAACTTATTAAAACTGGTCCACACTAAACCTATATTAGAACTGGTCTATATTTAACCTATATTTAAAATGGTCAACACAAAACCTATATTAAAAATGGTTCACACTAAACCAAAACTAAAAGTGGTCCATGTAATGAGCTATACAACTCTGTCTTTCTTTCCTCCTCTTCCTCCTATCTCTGCCTAATTTTCTCCTCCTTTCTCCATCAATTGGTCTCCTCATTATTTTCCTCTGTCTCCTCTTCCTCTGTCCTTCCTGTCTGTATCCCTCTTCCTCTCTCCCTCTATATATAAGCATCATGATAGAATAGTGATTTAACTAACAGCTACCATTTGTCTATTGATGCCGGATTGTCAATTCTTAGCCTAAAACGCTTTCATCCTTTTTCTAAAACTTCCTGAACAGACTATAACTGTCAGACAACTCGTATTTATTAAAATAGAGTGTGTTCTTCCACTTAAACCTCACTTTCAAGACCCGAAAAAGTTTTCTGTGAGGTTGAATAAAATCCTTCTTGATTAAAAGTTGATGAAGCTCCCTAACTCTACTGACAACCTAGACGCATGAGTGACCTTTCAAAGATTTGATTCGTGACAAATCAGGAAAAGTACTAATTTGAAATGAAGAGGACCTTGCTTAGAATAGTTTATATGAATGGTATTCTTATAACAGCTGCCAACTGTAAAAGTGACGTGTGGAGAATGGGCATATAGCTTTTTAATGAGGCTCTACTGTTGGTTTCTGACTGCACTTAATTCAATTGCTTTATATGGAGCAGTTGTTATAGAAGTGGAGCATAGCCCCCCCAAGGGATTGTGGGACCATCAGCATGTAAAACTTGTTTTCTTTAACTTATTTGAATCCACTGGAAATAGGAAAACTAGTATTTATTTTAGTTTGAAATATGAACCTCTGTCTGGTTCTATACATATTTTACTATCATCTGTCGGTTCCACACGATGGGGTTTGAATATATCTATATTTGTTTGTTGGACAGTTTTCTTGGATTGTGTTTTTGTATATATTATTTATAAATTTGATTATGCAAGAATTGAACATGCATTTGTTAACAAGCCCTACATTTCAATTCTTGGCAGTATAATTCAAAATATAATAATAATTGAATACAAAAACAGTATAATAGAAGCATCACATTATAACAAAAATAAGAATTAAACATCCCAATTTTCTACTCACATAATTCATCAACACTTTATGTATACACTAATATCTATACATTCACACAAAATGTACACAAAAAGCAATACGATGGGTAACATGAACAACCTTTCTGACATTCTTTCGATTAAACTGAGATTAATCCGAAACAATATATAATTGCCTCCAATAATTGCACACATTACAACCTGGGGATATTTAAGCCGATACATTTGGCAGCCAGGTAGGCTAATTCCAGCTAGCTGCCAGTAGCGTGTAATGCTGACATTACCTTTTTCAGCCTCACTACAGAAAGCTGCTTTGCTTATTTTTTTGTCAAGTTTAGCTTTTTTCCAGTAAGACATTATTTGCCAGAATTCGTACTTCTTTCTGGCATCTGGGGAAAGCCAGTCAAACGTTTATATCCTTATGGGTAGACGACAGCAAAAACCTCCCCCCTGCTGAACTGTAAAACATATTGAAATGTCTAAATCTCTGCAGATTTATCTTCATGCTGATTCATGTCACTCTCATATTATTCATAGTCAAATAGCAATATTTAAAAATTATATGTATCTATGATATGATTATACATGTAGCCGAAATACCTAATTGGGGCTCACCTACTCAGATTAACACCCAAAAGACTAGTCCAGTCATTATATAGTTATGATAAATTATTTACACTTAAGTCAGTTATTTCTCAAATATATCTCAATAGATATATTTCTAAGTGATAACATAAACCTCATCCCCTTCCATTCATCCTTTTATCTTCCCCTTCTGTGTGTATGTGAGTGTTTGCGTGTGTATATGTGCGTGTGTGTGTGTGTGTTTGAAAGTGCATTTCCAGTGTTTGAGCTCCCAACCTAAAAGCGTAGATTATTACATGATAATCTATAATTAGTTATATAGCAGAGTGCTCCCTTTCATATATGTGGCTATAATATGTTCCTCTGATCTTTTGGGGCCCAATAATACCCTTTCATAATCTCCTCCCGCGTTCGACTTATTGTGTTCTGAATCCCGACAGACTTTTTCTGATAATACCAAAGCTGGGGACCAGCTTTACTGATGTAAGGAGCAAGGAGAGGACACAGACCGCTTCGCAAATACAAGTATAGAGTTGCCTTCTTCCACCCACCACAGACAAGGCAGTTTGTCAGCTTCCAAACACCAAACAGTCTGACAAGACTGTGGGGGGGGGGGGGGGGGAAGCTATTAGACTCCCCAGACAAACGACTCCGAACCTGGGAGGGATCGGGTACCAGAGGCAGGCCAAGGTGGCAGTGTACCACCAAAGTTGCACCGCTCGTCATTGTGCTATCAACGTCATTGCGCTGAAGTTGTACCCTCCCATGTCGTACCCCAGAGGTTGTACCTCCCATGTTGTGCCGATGACGATTAACAACCAGCGTTGCTACCGACGTTGCGCCGTCAAACTTGTACCACCGGAGTATGAACATTCTTGTACCCTCAAAGCCGACATTGAACCACCCGACATCATACAACCACAGCCGTGCTTCTTCAGGTTCACCGAAACTTCACCGCCGACGTTCCTTCCAAAGTTCTTCTGACAAAGTTGTACAACCGTAACCGATGTCGTTGCGCCATCAAACTTTTGATGTACCTCTGATGTTGCGCCACATTGTACCAGCATCAAAGTAGCATCTCAGACGTTGCACTGCCGAAATAGCACCACAGACGTCGGACGCCCAGAGTCGTGCCGTCTAATTCATACCACGCCGTGTCTACAGAGAATTGAGTCACCGACCGGGTTCCATTGTTGTGTTGGAATGAATCTGTCTTTAATCCAGGGAATGCTCCCCACTGGGGAGTTGGAGGAGGTGCTTCTGTTTGAAAGAGATGTTTCTTCCAATGCAAGCTCATTATTACTGGGGTGAGCCTCTCTCTCTCTCTCTGTCTCTGTTGCTGTCTTTGTCTCTCTCTCACTCTCTCTGTTTCTCAGATCGAAGTCTCAGTCTGAGCCCGGGTGTGTTTCTTTCCCTTCTGCTATTTCAGGGCACGGCGGGACCGCCTGGGACAAAGCGTGGGTCTGCATTCTATCCTCCACCGATTTTCTTTTCTCCCTTTTCACCTGAGCGCGGCCACAGCAGCAGCGGGTGGTCGGGCGGGAGGAGGTGCGATACACACACACAGATAAGAATAGGCGAGACACTTCGCTGCCACCGCCGCTGCGCGTTTGATGCCGACAGAGAAGGCGGCGTTCGTTTAACCCCGAGGTGTTCGGCCACGGTCCCACCCTGCCCCGGGGTAACTCAACCGCGCTGGGTTGGGGCCACGCGGGCTGAGCCGTGAGCGCTGGGGGTAATTAATAACATTATGCTCTGTAATTACCAACGATGTGTCCGCATGAGACCCCTCCCCCACTCAACCACCCCTGGGAGCCCAACAGACGCCGCTAATGGCGGTCATACTTTAGCGCTCCGATGCAGCCAAACAGCGGTCGGTGCTGACCTACTTTACCTCGCGGAATGGATACCGCCCCGGCAAACGATTGTGTTGCATCCATGTGGTTATTTAAATAATGCGAGAAAAAGGGGAGCAGAGAAAGTGGATGGTAAGTAGGTCTGTGGCTGTTTGGTAGCATTTATCCATCGCACAGTGTGCAGTGTCTGGGAGAGAGGTAATTAAAACCGGGCTCTGCAGCTGGAAGACAAAGATAAAGTGTGTCCAGAGGAAGATGCTTAACCCCTTGCTTTTTGCTCGACGCATTTGTCGAACCCCCTTCGGTTTAATAAAGATGCACGGCGAGCCATGGGAATTTGTCTTAACTTGTAAGATTAGCCCGTAGCTTGCTAATTTAGCCCATAGTTTTTGAGTCCAGCCCACAGCTTCCTAGTTTTGCTTAAAGCTTGCTAATTTGGCAAAGCGCAAATGTATAACGGCTGAAGCCAAAAACACTTCTATATTAATACTGTTTAATTTATTAATATTGTTACTCATTAATATTTAATTGTCGATACTGTGAATAAAACCTCTTCTTGATTCCGAAGAAGGATAAAAAAACTAAAAGAACCGAAAAAACGGGGGAAGAATGAAAAAAATGTAAAACAGCTGGTCACTAACTTCTCAGTAGAATGTGAATGTAAACTGTAAACTGTGGATGTTTGGAGTTATGATTATATCAGAACTCTGTTCCAATAGATTAACTCCCGAGAAACCCCTACCAAAATTGTAACTTGCAAAAAATAACTTGCAAGGGTTAAACGGAAAATTCAAGTGGATTAGCGATTACGTCAAACTGGCTTTCTCTCCCCAGATGAAGATAAAGAGTGGGCTGAAAGGCGCTATGTGTGTCACATGTTATTAGTGGCGATGTGAGAGCGATCTCGGGGTCCCGAAGTGGCTTTCCGCGGGAGCCGCGCTGCCTTTGATCAACCCCAGTGCTAAAGCAGAGCCCAACAGTGGCTGGCTAACCGCCAAGATTGTCTGGTTTAATTTAAAACCCTGACACGTCTGAACTCCGGCCGCCGATAGCTGGACGCCAATCGTGTCAGCGGGGGCTTTTTCTGCCGACGGAATCGTTCAATAGATGGCCCCCTTCGAGGCTGCTAAAACTCAGTTATGTATTATATAAAATAAATATATATATATATGCCTACATCATGGCCTGGTAATGCCGTTAGACGCAGCGCGGAAACGTGGGAGCACAAGGACAATAAGAGCTAACTGGGAAAAGATGAACGACGTTACAATAAAATCCTGGGATCCGGCAGTAATATTGAGCCACCGCGCTGGGCCTGCACTCCCAGATACACTGTATAAATAGTCCTGCCCCAGCCATTCATTAGTGTGCTTATGTTTCCATATGATTTATGGCTAATGGCCCCATGCTCTGGGAAACCAAAGTCGCGCGTGACATTGCCAAGGGTTGTAATGATCCATCCATCCATCCTCCTCCTTCTCCTCCTCCTCCACCACCATCATCATCATCACTGTTCCCCCTGGGCAGGGTATCTACTCAGAGGTCTGCAGGCCGAAGGATGGAGAGAAAGAGAGAGAGAGAGAGAGAGAGAGAGAGAGAGAGAGAGAGAGAGAGAGAGAGAGAGAGAGAGAGAGGCGCATCCAGACTACCTGGGCTTGCTGCGGATGGATGGAAGGAGGTGCAGAACATCCATGAAAGTCTGGCCTCAAGAAAAAGCGCAAACAGCCTCAGAACGTCAGGGGAGAGCCTTGCTACAACTTAGATAATCAGTCGAGAGAGGGCCACAGAGTTTAAGTCTTCGTTTAAACGGATGATTTTTTTTATTTCTCTTCCAAGGTTGCTTGCTTCTGAATGGCACCCTGGCAACGGTTATGTAAGCGGGGGCCCTTTGAGGAGTAGAGCGGAGCTTTAATGAGTGAGCGTCGTGCCAGGGCCTGGTGCTCACACGGAGAGCAGGAAACGAGTTGTGTTAGCGGACGTGTTAAGCCTCTTTCAGCGTGTTTCCCTCCCCCCCCCCCCCCCCCCCCCGCAACATCTAGAGTCCATCTTTCCCTTTTGTTGCGTCACGCACCCAACGATTGGATTAAGGACCCCCCCGAACACTGAGGAGATAGCTTCGATGGTTGGAAAAGATTTAAAGTTTGCAACTGCATAGAAACACTAAAGGCAACACTACACAGTAGATTTGTATTATCACCATGCAGGCTGTGATTTTTTTTGGATTCTTAAAGCCTTTGAAGGAGTTCAGCGCTGTTTAGAGTCAAGTGTGTGTGAATGCCATGTTTTATCTCCGTTGCTAAATAAGACCATTAGTGATGGGGAAGGCGCTATTAGCGATTTAATGGTTTAAACTGGTGAGCTACGTGTGATGTCGGGTCAGGTTCCAGGAAAGCTTTGTAACACACAATACACAGCATTATACACACATAATGCTGCAAAAGGAAAACCCAATTCTGAATGATGACATCATGATCTGCTATCAAATTATACTCTTCTCTAGCTCTAGCCTTAGTTTATTCTTATACTTTTTCTAAAAAGGTAAAGATTAACCTTTTGTTTTTAGACAGCAAGGAGTGTATATTCATACCCTCCCGGATAAATAAGTAAATATAAATAGCATTAATGTAAATTTTTCCATATAATTATACATCATTAAAGATGTCTATACTTTTATCAGATGGGTCGTCTAACGAATTATACTTCATACTCTATATTCGTTCAATTTTTAGCCGGATAAGGATGTTGACATTGTTAGCAGTAGAGCTGGGGATATAGAAGTTTTCAGCGAGGTGCAGACGCTAATATCGTTAACAGGCTTGGCTCCGGTCCCTGAGTTTGGGCCCAGTTCTACCTGTTTATTGGCAGATTCCTCTGCCAAAACACCATCCTTCTGCCCCATCTGGACCTTTGTGTGTTTGTTGTGTGTGTTTGTGTTTGTTTGTGTATAGTGTGTGTGTGTGTGTGAGTGTTTGTGGTTGTAAGTGTGTTTGTGTGTGCGTATGCGTAAAGTGTGTGCGGGCACACATTTGTGTGTGTGTGTGTGTGTGTGTGTGTGTCTGTGTTTGTGTGAGTGTGTGTGTGTGTTTCTGTGATTGTGTGTGCGGGCGTATGTGCCAGTGTGTGTGTGTGTGTGTGTGCATGGGTGTGTTTCTATAGTCTATTAGTTTGTATCAGCAGGCGTTTAGCAGCATAAACGGGAGCAGTATTACCAAGCGGCCATAGCTAATCTCAATTTAGAAGCATGCCGCCTGCCCAGTACCAATGTCTCCACACAAAGTGTTCGGTCACATTGTTCCGTCCTATTGTTCCGTACCGTCACCAGCATACTGGACCTGCATTCCGCGTGCTCACTGCCAGCTGACTCATTGCCATTTGATAGTGTCCCTCGCCCACTAACTTTGACATAAAGTGACTGTCTGTCTGTCTGTCTGTCTGTCTGTCTGTCTGTCTGTCTCTCTGTCTCTCTCTCTCTCTCTCTCTCTCTCTCTCTCTCTCTCTCTCTCTCTCTCTCTCTCTCTCTCTCTCTCTCTCTCTCTCTCTCTCTCTCTCTCTCTCTCTCTCTCTTCTCTAAAGTGTGTGTATTCTAGTGTAACTCTTTTTCCTTTGTATACTATAATATACTCTATATACCATATTATTCTAGTCCCCATTCTTACTAGACTCCTTATAACACGCATAATCCTACTTGAAAATGCTCCATGTTTTTCTCTACTCTGCTATTTATACTCCACTATGGTGTTTTCCATGGTGGTACAATTGCAGGTGGTATGCTGGATTTAGATTCAGTACATTTCTGAGAAAAGAATAAAGATTCTTGAAAAACGGTGTCTTATAAATATGGTCCATTCAACATAGCATTATGGCCTTATATCATTCTGCTCTACCGCGGGTTGTTCTGCAATCTAGACTGGTTTCCGCTCTGCTGCACACCACCCGGCTACTCTACTGTACTTCACTTCTTCCCTACTCTACTCCTACTCTCCACGGACTCTGAGAGACTACTCTCTGCTACCCAACCTGCTCGACTCTACTTTCTACTCTCCACTCCATTACTAAGACTATACAGCATCTTAACGAAGAGAGAGGTAGAGAGGAAACACAAAGGGTCCTCATTAGGGGTTATAAGGAGAATACCCACTCCATGAATCCTTTAAAGTCGCTTCCTTCCCAACGGCTCCGTTTATTTGTATTACAAAATCAGGTGATAAACCTCATATGGATATATTTGCATAGTGCTATAGGACGATAAACCTCATGATTCTATTTTTGTATCGCGCTCCGGGGCAATAGCCTTCATATTTAATGCATGATTTACCTCTGCGCTGACATATCAAACTGCGCTGACATATCATTTTTCTGTTTTTACCGCACGTGTATCGTGACCGTCCACCTGGCCGGCACGCCGCCGCCAGATAGCGCCGCGGTGGCGAGAGGGGCTGGCGACTTCACACACCACCGGCAGGATTTATGTCAAGGATCCTAATCAGGGTGTTATCCCTGCTGCAGGCACCCTTCCCTCCGCCTGCTTATCTGGGAGGTGCCCCGCATCCGCACGCAGATAAACAGGACCCGCGACCACACTTTGAGGGGGCTCATTTCCCTGTACCCCAAACCCGGTCACGCAACTCCCAGGAAACGACTGCTGTTTTTTTTTTTTTTTCTCCTCTGACGAGATGTGATACAATTCATGAGAAGGCTGTTTCCTCGCCCAAACTCCCCCCAAAAAGTGTTATTAGAATAAGGTGTTCATGCTAGCTCTAATGTTTAATTCACTGAGCGAACCGGGGGGCGATAAGAGAGGGAGCTTAGAATAGTAGGATTTTCTATTGTTCGTTGCCGTTTTTAAGAGCCTTGAAAGTGAGTGTCTGACTCTTTTATCTGCGGGCGCCGCGGTGCTGAGCTAAAGTTGATGGGTCTGTTTAGTAATAAATAAAGAAACTCAATGAATTAAATGTAGCTTTGTGTTAGCATTTGGCTACCGGTCTAAATAGCCTGCAGCATTCTTTAATGTCCCCCATAACTTTTGTCTTATAGGTTCTTTAAAGCATAAAGATGTCATCCATAATTCATCACAGCAGAAGGGGGGGATTTCCTACAACTGTATATGATGCCCCAGGGAAACATTACAGAACAACAGTGCATGGGAAGGTTTGGATCGGAGTCAATGTTGCAAATGGAAGATTTTGTAGCCAAGCATATGTTTGGTTTATCCTGAATTGGTTGCCAGCAGTGGCCGTTCCTCACTGTTGTCTGTTTTGCTTGAAAACTGAGGTTTGACTCAAAACAATCCAAATTTAGCTGTATTGTGTTGAAGATCATAACAAAAAGAATGACAGAATCTGTACTGTTATGGAAAAGATCTTAGAAAGGACACAGTGACGGCAACAAGGCCTGATTTGGCTCTGCTGATTTGCTGCACAATGTTTGAATTCTGTTACTTCCAAAAATGATCACGTATTTTTTTAATCTCTTTTTGAATTAAATTGGATTCAATTCAATGCAGAATTAAGGAGTTACTGAACAGCAATGCTTGCCTCTCAGAAAAGGCTGGGCAGTTTAAATGTAGCCTATTCAGTTCGCAGCGACAGGATAACAATAAACACTGAACAGCCCGATCTACTGAGAAAGGTACCCTGTGATGGAGAAAGACCACTTCCAGAGTCCTTAAGGACCTGCTTAAGAGGCAGCCAGGAGCGTGCCTGCCTGCAATGTCTCTTAAACCAGGGCTACCTCGTATACCCAGATTTATGGATCGCACATGTGTCTACTGTTTATTTTTAAGAACCTACTCTCCCTGTGCCATCTTACATCTGGGGGCAGGATGATCTAGTAGCTACATAGTTCAATGTCTTCCATCCTACGATACTGTGGATACAGGTACTGTGTTGTGCCGGCGGTCCACCTGTAGACCTGTAAATATTCATAATCCTGTATACACAAGATGCCCGCTAACCCCTTCCTGCTCCCTGATGATATGGATCGGAATTCACTGCAGGGCACTTTGAATAAAAGTGTCGGATAAATGATATCTATAGCCTAGATGCAGAGATATGATGTAGCTGCATCCAAACCGTGCTTAGTGAAGGATAATGAGGGGGTCCAGAGAACATACACTCATGAATACAAATAAGCCCATAAACATGAATACATACACAAATAACCCCATTCTGAACCTTACCGCTTTCATTTCCCAGATGGTAAATTCCTCCTTTTACATTTATTTTGTGCAACACAATGTCCCAACAGTATGTAGAAACATGTATGATAAAAAACAATAAATCAAACCGAGAATAAAGATGTGGCGAGCACACAGGATGTACTCATGATTTCAGAAGCTAGACTTTACATTCGTACGGGCCTCTACTCTCGTCCTCTGGCGCTCATCCCAACTCTCTTGCTCTGCCGGCGTCAAACTGTGTTTACACACACTGTCTGACGTGTGGACACTTCAAAAGTACACACACTGCCACTGTTACCCCCTTCACCATGGTGTCAGTTTTATTTGATCTTGTTTTACCACCCAAACATTTTTCTCTCAAATATATGAAAACATTGTATCTTGGCTTTGTGTTGCATTTGAACAGTTGAAATGAACGGCGTTTCGTGTATGCATGTCGAGGTCGGTTAGCCGGTTGCATCTATAGAAAGAGCTTCTACTCTGATCTCTCCCTGTCTCTCACTTCTCGCTCTGCGTGAAAACGGATATTGCTAAATATTATCTAGTTTTATCTAGTTTCCATTGGTTTAAAAGAGATAACTTTGAAAACATCAAAACAACAACTGCCCATTTAATTATTAATCCCCTTTAAATTCTCTGCAGAAAACAAAGCTATTCTTTTCTTGTTAATTAAATGCCATAATATCAACAAGAGAAACACAAATCTAATTATACTCATGAAGTTTCCATTTATTTTATTAAACACTTACGGTTCACACCTCTGACAAAATGTCCAGAGAGATTACTCTGAGTATTTTAATCTGTTTCCATTTCTTTGCCTTTTAAATCAGAATTGTATGAAGAATGCTTTAGTCGTTAAGAAGATGATTTGACAGGCAGGCTATATAAATATACAGACCCATGGGAAACATGCATCAAACATCTCTGAACACAACTGAACCAAATTAACTGTTTTCTTTCATCTGTCAGTGCATTCTAATCTTCTTTATTTTTCCACAACATTCCCTACTTAATCCCCGTGTGTGGTGGGTCTTGTTTTTGTTTCTGTATTTGTTCTTTAATTCTTTATTTATTTGGGCTTATTTGATGTGTATCTGTGGTTGTTGTTTTTTTTGGAACCAAAGCTAATGTGCCGATGTGAAATGTATTGTTTGGGCAAATATGCCAGGAAAACTGTTTCTTAATTAGAATTCACATCCAATCACAGTAATGCTGTTTTGACATGACATGTCTGCACAGTTTAAGATTAAATGGAACTGAAGATATACACAATTATATATAATTTATCTTTTAACTTTTATTCCTGGCTTCCTGGATTGCTCTGGGTTTAAATGTATTATTTATTCAGACACACAAAATTAAAGAGACAGCGGACTAACCGAGAGAGCAAATCCAGACAGTTTGGGCATACACTTTACCATATTTTTACCTGAGTAAGTACTGTGTAAAAACATGTCAGAACATAAGACGTTGTGTGTAAGACATAGTAGTGCTGTAATCCTTGTGTGTAAGACATAGTAGTGCTGTTTCAGTTTGTCACGTTGCTTAATACAGGGTTATAACCCTGTAAAAAGGCCTGTAATGTAAAGTGTTACCCTGCATTGTGGCGTTGATAGTGGTGGAGGCTCTGCTAGAAATCGGGGTTAGGCTGGGCTAATCTACCTAAACGCACCCATGCAGCTTATCAGCGGCCCGCTTCACGGAACGGACACCCTGAGAATACATTTCACTTTATCACACAAACACATTGTCCTACAGACAAAGAGAGAACAAAAAAAACATAATAAGCGCTGTTCATTTGAATAATAGTGCAAAGTGCGTTTGAGACAAGACTTGTAACGTTAATCCTACCAACAGCTTGTCTGTTCCTGAACTACGGCTCTTTGGGAGTTCTGGGAGGTCTAAGTTTGATCCCTGACAGCCCTCCGAATGATCTGCAATCAATGTATGTCTCTTTCGACCTCCTATTTGGTTTGTCAAACAGGACTATCTCAAATCAGCTTCATTTGAGTGATCATATAAAGACATCTGAACTTATCATCTGGTCTGTCGGGAAAAGACACATTCTATACAGCGATATCAGTATATAGGTCTCTAAACCTTTTTGAACCTTTGAACCTAGGATTGGTGAAATTGAATTATTTCCCTGGCGATAAAAGCTTTGGACGTGTAGGAAGGGTGCTCTGAAGTTGCCGATGACAACACACACAAACAGATCAGTAATGAAAACGGTTTTATTTTTCTTATCGTGAGGCTCTCTCTGAAGGTGGTACCGTTACTGATCCTACAGACAGACAGGCCGAGATGTAGAGAGAGAGAGACAGAACCATAGACAGACAAAGAGAGAGAGATAGATGGATTAAGAGACAGACAGATATAGAGACAGACTGACAGACTGGTAAAAAGGTCGGGAGAGGAAAGAGAAAATGACAAAACAGAGGACAGATGGATGGATCTATCAAGCTCCACTGGGGTAAGAGGTTAGGAGTCAGGATCCAGTAGTTCAGCTCCCACGGGTTTCACTGCAACGTATGCAATCACTGTTTTGGAAGACACGTGGGACCAAAGTGTCCGGCAAAGATATAGCTATGAATAGATCATCAGATAGATGGATTGAAAGTCGTGTCTTTTATAAGCTCCCTGATGGCTGAATGAATGATGAATGGATGATAAAAAATAATTAGATGGCTCGATGTGTGACAAAAAAAAAGGGCTGAATGGAGGGATGGCTGACTGGATGGATGATTGGATCGGAGAGGAGAGGGAGCCGGGACAGAGAGCAGATTAAAGAAACAAAGCTATCGCTGCAGCAGCAGTTGTGAGTGTGTGAGTGTGTGTGTGTGTGTGTGTGTGTGTGTGTGTGTGCAGCCACGGTATTGAGACCAGAGTTCCAGCAGGTTGCTCAAACACACGGCGGCGGCGCAGCTACGAGCTCCGCCGAGACCCAGAACAGGAGGACACGCAAAGCCACCACAACAGAGCGATGGGGATGAAGAAGCCAACCCTGCGAGGGAGCCGGGGAAAGCTTTATAAGGGGCTTTATGAGACCTTGTCACGTACTCCCGGGAGGCCTAACCCCGTTTCCACGCTCGGCTAATTTAATCAAGGTGACTTCTCCTTCTCCTCCTCCGCAGAGCTCCCAGGAGCCGGGGAGTCTCCCTGGCGCCGGCCAACCCAACATATGCTGATACGTCCCTTGTGTTCCCCCTGCTCTCCGCTCCCCCCTGCTGCTGCTGGGGGGGGGGGGGGGGGGGGGGGGGGGGGGGTGAGCAGAGCAGGCCACTTGGGCCCATCCCCCCTGGAGAGCAGGTGTTCATACTGTCTGTTCGCACCCTCATTCTCACATTCATCCATTCAGCAATCATTTCATCCCTGATCAAACACTTCATTCCTTCATCCATCTATCCATTCATCTAACAATTCATAAATTCATCCATCCACCCTTGAATTAAAAATTATAAACGCTTATAGGTAAATTGCCTTCGTTTTCTTTTATTTATTTACCGGTAATTGTTTTTTGCACTCTTTGTCTTGTTGAAGACTGAGTCTTTGTTTGTTGGTTGTGGATGATCCTGTCTATACTGTGAGACGTTCAATATATGCACCTTCCCGAATGTCTCTTATCTTATGGGGTGATAAAGTGGGCTGTGTTTGCGCATTAATTAACAAATGCATTAGTTCATTCAATTGTGCTTTTAAATATTCATCAGTGGGCTAGATATAAGTAGCACATGCACACACACGAGTTTACACATACTTCCCCACACACGCAGAGACCCACGCAGACACACACAAACACGCACGCACACACACACACACACACGCACACAAACAGATATATACATACATATATTTATGCATATGTGCACATACGACTGACTACACCTGACCTAGTAACTGTGGCTATTAACTGTGCCATTAAACTGTGTCAACACATCAGTGGACTCCTCAAATTGGATCTCCTCTCTAAAGTGACCCCGGCTTCTCCCACATAAAGTGTTAATTAGCCCCTCGTCCGTCAAACCCTCTTCCAACGCTTTGATGCCGTCGCTGCGTTTTCCCCGCGTCTTCAAAGACCCCCGCTTTCAAGCCGCAACACAGTTGTGACGGGATCTCAACGCGACACGCGAGGAACAGAACACGAGTCAAACAACCACAAGATATCAAAGCTGTGCTGCGTCACACGGGTGTCAACGCTCTCTGGTCACCGCCGCCAAACCTCGTCTCTGCGCGCGTCAGAGCCCGGGCGCCACTGAGGCAAACGAATGTTTGAATAAAAGAAGAAAGCAAGAATCTCGGTTTCTTTACTCAGGAGGAGGACAGGGGAAAGACGCCGAGTCATGGTGGATTTATGAAGAGGGCCGCGCGATGCCCTTCCTCACGAGCTGTATTAGAGTGCACATATTGATTTAGCCTCCGCGGCAAGAAGGGAAAACAAAATGGGTTCCTGAATTGAGGCTGACTCCTAAACCCCAGCCGGGCAGAAGCGTGATTAATGATACCTGCAGCGGGGCCACCGGTACCTCTGTTCCTGCTGTTCCCTCTGCGGTGTAACCCGATAACCGATTATAAGCCAGTAATTGATTTTCATTTTGCCCTGCGATTGGATGATTAGGTTCAGATCGGTCGGCATTCGTTGACCTGTAACGGATGTCTGTCTTTAAAGCGCACACATATATGTACTTCGGGGGATTCTTCAAAGGCCTGGACATAGTTAAATGTATTAGGTAATACAATCTAATATTTGGGCTTTTCCAGCCGCTATCCATTCCCAAGCGACTTGCTGTGGATTCAGATGTCATAAAGGAGATGGCGGAGGCGTTTTTGCTCTGGGAGGCTTGGTTAGACCGTGGACACAGGGGATTAAACCTTGGACCTTTTGGCTGCATTCCACACACCCCCATCACTATCCCGCATCGTATTGTTTGCCTTCCACCTCCAAAGAATCACACAGGTTTCTATCATACCTACCGAGTTTGAAATCTCCAACATTCACTCTTAAGGTCAAACAATATCATCTCTCATGGAGCCTTGTTGCATCAAACATGAATCCCATTATACTGCCATGGGTAATTTGTTTACCAAGATTTTGTCAAAAGGAGCCAGGATAAAAAATCCCCTGGCTAATTTTCCCAGCTCTAATGATGTCAGTCGCCATGAACACGGCCATCATAAGATCTCTCGGAAAGTTAACTTTTGTCATGGCAACAAGAAGGGCCGATAACCCCAAATTAGGAGTAATGATTCGACACTTTGTCACGAAAGCAGGAAGAGAACCTCTCTCTCACAGTCTCCTTTAGAGGAAGGAGACTTCAAAAGCCGGAAGACTTTGAACCAAAACCAGCGTTCCACCTTAATGTGCATGGTGTCAGGTTTGGCTATGAAATGAGAAGCTGTCATGTTTTACTGCTACTTATATAATTACTAATCAAGAGTTTCTAGCGACAATGATTAATGGGAATATTGAAGTTGTGTTTATTTGTTTGATAAGTTATTGATAAGTTACTTGGCAGAAACTTCGGTCCAAAGCAACTTCTGAGGCAATCAAAGCATTCAGTAAAAAAAATAAAAATAAAATTGGTTGTCCTTTTTTGAGTATACTTCTTATAGTCATTATATTAAAATCATTTCCATCATCATCATAATTATTATTATTACGATCACAATTATTGTTGTTATTATCATCTGTATCTGGGCAGGAGTCCTGATTGGCGGTTGGCATGGTGACGTAGAGGGGGGAATTTATCTCACTTGGCGCGGAGCTAATGTTGCCAGAACTCGCCGATTAATCTACTCACTTTCTCCGAGTGGACCTCAACCGCCATCATTCACTCTGTCTGTTTGCCCGTTGTGTCGCACTGGAACACTTTCCTGAGACACACACCTCAGAATGCTTGTACCACGTCCTGTGGGGTCCCTTCATCACAATCAGCCAAGAGGGTTCTCTTTGGGGAAAAACAAAAGAAAGGTCGTAAGGTGACTCAAAATATTAAGGGGAGAGCGAGAGTGAGACTGAGAGAGAGAGAGAGAGAGAGAGAGAGAGAGAGAGAGAGAGAGAGAGAGAGAGAGAGAGAGAGAGAGAGAGAGAGAGAGAGAGAGAGAGAGAGAGAGAGAGAGAGGAGAGAGAGAGAGAGAGAGAGAGTGAACACAAGAGAGAGAGCCACAGAGAGAGAGCCTTCTCTATCATGCATAATTGAATTAACCCAAAACCGGGATTGGGTTTAATCGGTTAAAGAAAATAATAAGGTCAACAGAAAAGCCCTCCAATCCCATTTTAATATCCCATTACCATCTCGACTGGAAAATGTGAGTATCCACTTGTGAACCGAGATCAATATTATCAGTATGTAGTTAATTGATGTAATTGATTAAATTCCGGGTCGCGTGCTGGATGGATTTTGTTATTTTTGTAGCTCTAATGTCCCTACGTCTTTAAAAAGATAAGAAAGTTAAATGTGATTTGCTGGAATCCTGACATCAGGACGACGCCCTGCTGTTATTGAATGACTTTCACAGAATCAATGAGATGCCATTAGATACTCTTTATACAATCTCAGGATCTCAGGGGGTGGGGATCTTAATAAACCCCCCCAGGGTATGGGGGACACAAGGCGGGGGGTAATTGACAGTTTGAGACCTCCCTGTGGATCTGGAAGAGGCTTCTTACCCCGGGGGGCGGCGTTCGTTTCCCTGGGACCGTCCTCAATCGCTGACCCCCCCCCCCCCCTACCCCCCATCCACCCACCGTCGCTCCTACGGCACAGGCCACAGAACAGAGAGATGGCTTAATGTGTGTGTGTGTATGTGTGTGTGTGCGTGTGTGTGAGTGAGACACAGAAGTTAAGAACGTGTGAGAAAACTAGAGTTCGAGAGCGATAGAGGAGAAGAGTGGGAAAGAAGGTTAGAGACAAACACAGGTGGCAGCTATCAGGAACAGATTTAATTAATGCAACAAATTGTTGAGTTCAATTGAATACATTGAATTAATCATGAGACAGATTTGGGCAGAGACTGCGTGACTGGATGTGTGTCTTTGAGCGACTGTATCAAATCAATTCACAAACCGTAAAGCGCCCCTGGTTTACCACCAGTTGCAAGGTTGATGAGCTGGTTATATGAGCCAATTAAAATGATATCCATTTCTGACATCCCACGTGTGAGTGTCCACCCATAGTCAAATCAGATGGATTATCTCCCTCGTTAGCCCTTTAAATATATCACCCATTCCACACAGAATGACTTAAAAAGATATCAAATCATCCATAAAAGTAAACAATAGCCTTTAAACATCTCTCTGTTCTTAATGATGAAAGTGCTTCGATGCACTTAGCAGTGTGATAGCATAATGACCTTTGTGATAAAGTATAGCTGGAGACTGAAGCATGCTTGTCCTGACATTTCAGAAACCCTGGGCCCGGCGCTATGCTAACTCCTGCCTGCAGATGCAAGCTTGAAATGATTCATATTTCTACTGAATATGCTGAAAGCTCGTTTGCCTGTGATTACCTGCCGTGTACGCTGTCAGCGGCCTTGAACAATTATCATTGTGTGGACAATATCGTATTATTTCTCATTATTTCATCATGGACTGCTATTTGCATTCATTCCCCGTTTAATTTCAAAAGGTTAAGCGCGTGCTGTGCTAACGGTGGTTTATTGTACAAAATGTAGTGCTGTCTATGTAACACTAAAACTAGAACCAACCAAACAAATAGCCTCGCTTGCTCACTCCAATTATTTTCTCCATATTTGTACTAGAAAAATACACCCTATTATACACTGCAGTCTTTTATATAATGTTTTCATGGATAATTGTCAATACTTAGAAAGACAGGGTGAACATGGCATGATGCATAGCCAATGCCCTCGCAGTGATTGACAATAAGCCGCCTTTGTACACTCCAAAGCACCTGCCTATTGGCTCCTGAATGCAAGAGGAGGTTTGCCAGTTTAAAATGGCTTGGCATCCAGACCTAAGCACAAAATGGCCACACATTACATTAAACAAACGAAAGAATAGGACAACCGTAGCCGTTAAGGTAGTCTTTTCAGTATCACAGGAGATAATGGTACGGTATCACAGATCAGCCTATTTTAACTTTCTTTCGGGAAACTTTCTTTTGATATAATTCTCTTTACCCGCAAAAAACCTGAGGGCACATGGTATTACTTCAAGGAAACCATTTCGTTTTCATCAAGTGTCCTAGTTTTGATGTAACCTCCTTCATACCACTACATACTAACCATCTATTTTAAGCACGGTAGCACTCACAAGATAAGACAGAATCTAATCAATCCCCGGCAGGACATTGGGGTGTAAACCCTTCCGCTCGATGGAGCTATGCGCTCTGAAAGGCTATAATAGAAAAATAAAGACCTCTTGGATGGCTCAGACTCAACCAAGCCTTCCTCATGCATCCTCTGTATCCCTGCTGTTTTTGTCCCTGCCTAGTTGTCTCCGCCACAAACCACCGCGCTAGCCCAGCGGCCACGCCATACCTCATCCCCCAATGTATTGTGCTTCCCATCATGGATACTGGAAGTGTCGCGCCCCTCGAGTTGGGAGGGGATTCCGATGGGCAGAGGCGGCCGGGGTACGCCGAGGGGGCCTCTGATCACCGCTGCCATCGTGCATATACACACGCTCAGGGAGCGGGACTCGACAGCGGCTGTTACTGCTTTTCGGGGAGAACGGGGGCAGCCTGACAGCGGGGTGAGGCGCCGAGTCTTTAGGGGCAGAGGGCCCGGGGTAGGGTGGCGGACACAGGGAAACAGGGCCCCGGAATGGGTGCGACATCAGAGACGCCATCATTGGGAACGTGAACCCCCCTCGATTTCTCTGCCCCTCCCTCAACCGCCCCCCCCCCCCTGGCAGCAAACAGAATGAATAATGCAAGAGGCGAACTGCACAGTATGTAAGGAGAGAGAGACAAACTGTTTGGACAGAAAGATGATGAAGGAATCTGTGTCATTATTAGAGGGAAGAGAAACTGGAGATCTTCAACAAGAATATGAAATTATGGAAAGAAAAAAAACGCGTTTTATGAGTTCCACACTCGCACACACACATACATATATATTAAGAGGCATGCCTACATACACACATACTCTCACTCTCACACACACACACACACACACACATATATACACCCACATGCACAAACACACATACAATAATACACAGTCACATTTGTATCGCAATCTCATCGCTGATGCACAGCTGCGGTTGATAACATTAAAGCAAATCACACCAACGTGCCATTTTCCCAGGGTGCAGTTGGGATACGGTCGGGACAATAACCAAGCCATTAACTCCGCCAGCTTGAACGACGACATATCAATTAATTCAATTTGACAAATGGCGTGTAATTATTACAGCACACCCCTGCTAATGAACACCTAGTCACTCGTTTAAGAGCTTAATCTCATTTGCAGCGGGATGTGGCAAAACTGAAAAAAAAGGAGAAGGGAATGAAGATCGAAACGAGACAACGAAAAAAAAAGCAAACAGTACGTCTCGGACCCTGACGGCAGCAAGGGTCCGGCTAAACGTGGTAATGGGGTTGAGTCAGTAAATAATGATCAGCTGTGCCACGCTGGTGGTGAATACATCAACCCCTGACTGTCCTTGTCTCCAGACCGTTCACTACGTGACTGCCGTGGGCCCCGTAATTAGCTACCCACGGTGAAGCTAAGCGTCACCGAGTGCCGGGACTCCGGGGCTCCGGGGCTCCGGGGCTAGTCTGCCTCCTTGTTAATCGGGCCTCGCCTCGGCCTTCGACTCCCTGCCAGCTACCGGGTCACGCCGCGGCCGTGCTACAATTATCCCTCTATCGGTCCCGTTCCATATGATTTGCCTGCCGTCCCTGACAGACGGAGATATATATACGGGAGCGGAGCCAATAAGGCGCGTCTCACGGAGGCATGGAAAATAGAACAGCAGGTGTAGAGCGGTCCCAATTTGACCACCAGGTGTGACTTGGATTAGCCGCTACAAGCCAATTTCGAAATCTGCCCCAATAGCGTACCATGAAGTGTATTGGAGTGTTGACCCAGATGCATGATGGGTAAATCAGCCTTCCATTTGGTACAGTCCATTGGGTAGGCTGCTGGGGTTGATCCATCCTGCCTATCATACGTGTGTGCATGGACACAACCCATTAGGTGGTAAAAGGGGCCTGTTCCAAATGTTCAAATTGTCGCTATAATATTCCAGACGATTCGCTTGGACTCTCCCACTTGTGGCATCAGCATATTGTTGATTTTGAAACGTTTTTTATGCTATCAACATCCTACCCTGTGAACTCTACCCACTGTTAGGTCTGATCCATCATCGTACATCAGGATGGAAACGCCCACTGGTGATGTCTCTATAGGGTCAATTCATCAAACATCTGGGTGGACCCTCCCACTTGTGATGTCACTATAGGGTCACTTCATATAACATCTGGGTATAACGCTCCCTCTTGTGATGTCACTATAGGGTCAATTCATCAACATCTGGGTGTAACACTTCCACTTGTGATGTTTCTAATGGGGGCGATCCATCAAACATCTGGGTGGACCCCCTTCCACTCGGGATGTCATTAATGGTGTTGCGTCGGTGTACATCTGTGCAATCGCTAATCAGGTCGATCCATCGTACATCCGGGGCGACAGCCACTTGTGATGTCACTCGTCAGGTCGTTATGGAACGGCTTGTAACAGTGGGGGCAGCTTTGGAGAAAGCGTGCACCATTCAAAGTCTACAAATACACAGCTGGATTTCCGGAAGGGAGACGAGAAGGGGGGGGGGATGAGTCTGCCTCTGTGTGAACCAGCAGCCCCCCCCCCCCCCCCAATCGCCTCCAGTGTTGCCAGATTGGGCCAGATTTCCCGCCCATTTCTGTCTGCAGCCAGGGTTGCCAGATTGGGTGGGAAATCTGTCAATCAGTCTCCCTCCACACTGGGAAGTTAGCAGGGGAGGGGGGCTGCTGAGGAGGACGGTTGCCATGGCGAAGCCGAGCATCAGGGGGAACAGGGCTAAGCAGCCAGCGCGGGGGCGGAGGGGAGAAGGAGGAGAGCGTTTGGGGAGCAGCTCCTCCTCCGGGCGTCGCGGTGCGTCAGATCTCAGCGAGGGGGCCGCCCCGAACACATGCCTGTCAGCAGGGGGGAGGCGGAGGGCCTGATGAGACCGCCGCCTTCTCAGAGAGGCTGATCCCCCTAGCTCCTCCTCCCCCAGGGCCGGGAGAGTCGAGTGGGGAGAAGGTTGGGCTTCAAGCTGAGAGGGTTTGAACACATGTAGCCTCAGTATACCGCCAGGTGGACTGGTTATTAATAAGTATCTAAAAAAAATAAAAAGGCAATTCATTTTGAAAGTGTGGTGGATTTGGGGTGGGTCGTTTTCTGGGTTCGAACCCCGATACGGCGTCTACCTGTGGTCTCCTTGGATTCGAGCGTGGAGCTAAATGAGAGTAAATCATAAATCTTCCCGGGTGCTCCTCAGAGAGCACTTTGCAGCTCGGAGACCGGGGAACCGACAGAGACAGAAGGGTACCAGCTCTCTATCTGTGAGGCCGCCATGCTGCATCTACATAACTCTCAGTGCTCAAACTTATATCTCGGCTAGTGAGGCGTTTACCGGGATGCTCGAGCAAACAAGGAGTGTAATCAATCAATGTCAGCAGACGGACATTCAGCGCAGTAGGACGCCCCCAGATGGGAGTCTGCCAACGGTGCTTCCACCGACGGGATACAGGATAGGGCGGAGGAGTATCCGCCCTTACTTATGAGCGTCATTAGGTCGTCTACCTCACCCTGTGTATGTCCCCAATGTGCACGTGCACACCCCATTGGGAACGTGCACACAAACTCTTCATCTCAAGCAAAGGGGTTGGGGTTCAGATTCAGTGTATTTGTGATAAGAGTTGGGTAAACATTTCCAAACAACAGCTGTTGTTAGACTGTGTGTGTGCGTGTGTCTGTTGTTGTAGAGGCTCTCAGCTCGGTTACTGGAAAGGAAACTGAGCTGAACTATGTGCTTGCTCAGTGCAAGCACTCTGTTCCGACGCCAGCTGGTTCAACCCGTTTCAAGTTAATGTCAGAGACTAAGAGAGCATGTCATGTGTGTGCATGTATGTGCAAAAGCCCTCATTGATCATCCGTATCTTCTACACTGTGTTAACTGGAATACATGAATATATTTGGTTAAAAATGGAATATGTGAAAGAAGACAAATATCCAGATTTTTTATACAGAGTTGTACATTAATTGAATAGATCTCCATAATAAATGTATTTTTTGTGAATAAGAAAGATCCATATTATTCGATACTATTCTATATATTCTAACCTCTAATATGTACATTTTCACGCCTTTAAATAAATCAAATATTGAAATAAAGAATTGAATAATGTCCCATGGGTGGTTTAATGAGCGAATTAATGATTAGGCAGGCCAGCATTAAAAGAGGTTGCATGACGGATGAAGACGATATGGCTTCAATCCTTTTAGTCCTCACTGTATTTAAAACTTCAAAGTCTCATTTACATAGAGGTCTGTAGACAGACAAACCATCTGCTACTATTTCGATAGAGGAGATGACGTTGACAGTTATAACCTATTTATGTATTTAATAAAAAAAATGACAAAAGATAACAAAAGTAGAAGAAATGTAGTCTGCCAGAAGAAGAAAATCGGACAATATTTAATCTAATCTAAACAATCAATTACAACGTAAGTGTTTAGTTTAGGCTTCGTGTATCAAGGAGTAGGTAGCTTAATGCTTAATTCTCCCTCTAAAATGAATGATTCAGGTGTATTACTGTTATGCTAAACGTCAATGTTCTTCTAGGGGTATTTCCGTTGTTCAGCACTTTGTATTATAGTTTTCAACAAAACACGCCTTATAAATAAAGTATAAGGCATTTGATTAATCTGACTAAATCAGCTTTAACTAACAGAGTGTCTAAACTCGTATTTTTTATGAGAAAACCTCATTAAACAAATACCAATCCAAATAATAATTGACAACTGATTAAACAGCTCTAAAAATGCATTTTCTCAATCCATATTTAACCAAAGTTAAAATATCCTGCGTGGCATTGCATATTACATTGTCTCTGATGCCACTCCATTGAGTGGCATGCTTAGTTTTCATGTC